>NC_135234.1:715412051-715689551 GCF_051348905.1 Ranitomeya variabilis | reverse complement strand
CACAGTACCACTCCTCCTGTATATATACACTGCACAGTACCACTCCTCCTGTATATACACTGCACAGTACCCTCCTCCTGTCCTGTATATATACACTGCACAGTACCATTCCTCCTGTCCTGTATATATACACTGCACAGTACCACTCCTCCTGTATATATACACTGCACAGTACCACTCCTCCTGTATATATACACTGCACAGTACCACTCCTCCTGTATATACACTGCACAGTACCCTCCACCTGTCCTGTATATATACACTGCACAGTACCACTCCTCCTGTCCTGTATATATACACTGCACAGTACCACTCCTCCTGTCCTGTATATATACACTGCACAGTACCACTCCTCCTGTCCTGTATATATACACTGCACAGTACCACTCCTCCTGTATATATACACTGCACAGTACCACTCCTCCTGTATATATACACTGCACAGTACCACTCCTCCTGTATATACACTGCACAGTACCCTCCTCCTGTCCTGTATATATACACTGCACAGTACCTCTCCTCCTGTCCTGTATATATACACTGCACAGTACCACTCCTGTTTATATACACTGCACAGTACCACTCCTCCTGTCCTGTATATATACACTGCACAGTACCACTCCTCCTGTATATACACTGCACAGTACCCTCCTCCTGTCCTGTATATATACACTGCACAGTACCACTCCTCCTGTATATACACTGCACAGTACCCTCCTCCTGTCCTGTATATATACACTGCACAGCACCACTCCTCCTGTATATACACTGCACAGTACCCTCCTCCTGTCCTGTATATATACACTGCACAGTACCACTCCTCCTGTTTATATACACTGCCCAGTACCACTCCTCCTGTCCTGTATATATACATTGCACAGTACCACTCCTCCTGTCCTGTATATATACACTGCACAGTACCACTCCTCCTGTCCTGTATATATACACTACACAGTACCACTCCTCCTGTCCTGTATATATACACTGCACAGTACCACTCCTCCTGTTTATATACACTGCACAGTACCACTCCTCCTGTCCTGTATATATACACTGCACAGTACCACTCCTCCTGTATATATACACTGCACAGTACCACTCCTCCTGTATATATACACTGCACAGTACCACTCCTCCTGTATATATACACTGCACAGTACCACTCCTCCTGTATATATACACTGCACAGTACCCTCCACCTGTCCTGTATATATACACTGCACAGTACCACTCCTCCTGTATATATACACTGCACAGTACCCTCCACCTGTCCTGTATATATACACTGCACAGTACCATTCCTCCTGCCAATCCTGTTCCTGTCCTGTTCTCGGATAGGCGACATTGGTCTTTGGGAGGGTTAATATTGGTTTATTATTTTCAGGAATACTATGGGAAAATAAAATATATATATATTGGAAAACACATTTAAATGGATTATACCAAGTAATCCCCTTTCCCGAGAACTTTGTAGTTGCTGGGGTCCGACCGCTGGGACCCCCATGATCTCGAGAACCGGCGCTCTAAAGAAGCGATCAATCGTGGGCACTGTGGCGACATTCACACATAGCTCTTCAAATAACGCCTTTAAGAGGAGCGTTGAAGGGCACAACACAGTATAGGAAAATTCACTGATCGGGTGTGGGGGGAGTGTTAAGGTACCGTCACACTCAGCGACGCTGCAGCGATATAGACAACGAGCCGATCGCTGCAGCGTCGCTGTTTAGGTCGCTGTAGAGACGTCAAACACAGCAGCTCCAGAACGATGCAGGAGCGATCCTGTGACGTAACGGCGACTCATTTATCGTTCTCACAGGTCGTTAGCTCCATGTAAAACATTGCTGACATCGTTGCTTTTGATGTCAAACATGACGATACACGCCGACCTGACGACCAAATAAAGTTCTGGACTTCTAGCTCCGACCAGCGATATCACAGCGGGATCCAGATCGCTGCTGCGTGTCAAACACGACGAGATCGCTATCCAGGACGCTGCAACGTCACAGATCGCTAGCGATATCGTTGTAAAGTTGCTGAGTGTGAAGGTACCTTTATAGTCTGTGGGCTGGTGGGGTTTGTGTGGCATTGCTCCTTTTTTGTCCCAGTCCGGCCCTGGACAGCTCTGCAGGGAGGCTGCCATACTTTGTACTGGTTTTACTCCCTGCATATTGTGGGGCAGCTGAAGGGTTCAGGTAGCAGTGTCATCGCCCTGTGTTGTTCTGTAGCCCACATCCCCACACTGACTATATACAGTGGGCAACTAAGGGGTAGACAGCAGTTTCTTATGAATAGTAGGGTCAGTGGGTAAATGTGTCTACCTGTTTTACAATGGTATGGCCCAAATGTGAGCTGAGGTAAAACATTGCCAGAAGCTAAGAGGGACCAAACTTTCTTCTCTCTAGCCTCTGACATGTCCATACACAGGCACTAATGCCCTCACACTTCTGCCAGTATGTACTGCCGTGTGTGTGGCAGTAGTTTTTCTAATAGTCTTATCACACCTGTCTGCCTTACTTCCTTGAGGAGGGACGGGAACCAAAGTTGACGTGTTCTAATATTGAAATTCCATTTCCCAGCTCTGGAAATTCACCACTTACGGTTGGAGGATTGGCAGTGATTGCATGGTTTAGAGGAGCACACTTCCATTTATAAGGGGTTGTCCCCGTCAGGCTGGGTTTACAGGAGGGATACCCTCCGCGAGGCTGGAGGTTGTGGTGCGTATACAGAATGTAAACTTCACTCTTGTGAACCCAGCCTACAACTAATTATGTAATGGTGCATGTATTACTAATGCAGATGACGTTTGCGTGTGTCGCCATTTCTAATTCATCTATATATTTTACTATATTATACTGCTCTGTAGTAAGCTCCGTTCTGCGCCCATATGTCTGTAGTAAGCTCCGTTCTGCTCCCATATGTCTGTAGTAAGCTCCGTTCTGCTCCCATATCTCTGCAGTAAGCTCTGTTCTGCTCCTATATCTCTATAGGAAGCTCTGTTCTGCTCCAATATCTCTGTAGTAAGCTCGGTTCTGCTCCCATATCTCTGTAGTAAGCTCGGTTCTGCTCCCATATCTCTGTAGTAAGCTCGGTTCTGCTCCCATATCTATGCAGCAAGCTCAGTTCTGTTCCCATATCTCTGTACCAGCCTGTTTTTAAAGCCTGTTATGTCTGCTGCTTTAATGCAATGGTCAGAGGTAAGCAGGGAAAAGGAGGGCCACCGCAACTCGAGGGCCACTGCCTTGTGATTGCCCCCCAGGCTGAAAAGTGCCAGCCAGCCCCTGGTGACAGTAGATGTTGCCTGAGACAGTAAGAGGAGATAGGATTTGAGACAGTGAGAGGAGATACGGACTAAGATAGTGAGAGGAGATGAGGTGTGTGACAATGAGAGGAGATGTGGCCTGAGACAATGAGAGGAGATGAGGTGTGTGACAGTGAGAGGAGATGTGGCCTGAGACAATGAGAGGAGATGAGGTGTGTGACAGTGAGAGGAGATGTGGCCTGAGACAATGAGAGGAGATGTGGCCTTATAGAGTGAGATGACATGTGGCCTGAGACAGCGAGAGGAGATGTGGCCCGAGACAGTGAAAGGAGATTAGGTCTGAGACAATGAGAAGAAATAAGGACTAGGATAATGAGTGGAGATGAGGTCTGAGACACTGAGAAGAGATGTGGCCTGAGACAGTGAGAGATGATGTGGCCTGAGATAGTGAGAGGATATGAGGTCTGAGATAGTGATAAGATATGAGGCCTGAGACAGTCAGAGGAGATGTTGCCAGAAACAATCAGAGGAGATGAGGTCTGAGACAGAGAGAGGAGAAAAAGACTAAAGGTACCGTCACACTAGGCGATATCGCCAGCGATCCGTGACGTTGCAGCGACCTGGATAGCGATATCGCTGTATTTGACACGCAGCAGCGATCTAGATCCCGCTGTGAAATTGCTGGTCGCTGCTAGAAGGTCTGCACTTTATTTGGTCGCTAGGTCGCCGTGTATCGCCGTGTTTGACAGCAAAAGCAAGGATACCAGCGATATTTTACACTGGTAACCAGGGTAAACATCGGGTTACTAAGCGCAGGGCCGCGCTTAGTAACCCGATGTTTACCCTGGTTACCAGCGTAAAAGTTAAAAAAACAAACAGCACATACTCACCAGCGCGTCCCCCAGCCTCTGCTTCCTGACACTGACTGAGCGCCGGCCCTAAACTGAAAGTGAAAGCACAGCGGTGACGTCACCGCTCTGCTGTTAGGGCCGGAGCTCAGTCAGTGTCAGGAAGCAGAGGCTGGGGGACGCGCTGGTGAGTATGTACTGTTTGTTTTTTTAACTTTTACGCTGGTAACCAGGGTAAACATCGGGTTACTAAGCGCGTCCCTGCGCTTAGTAACCCGATGTTTACCCTGGTTACCCGGGGACCTCGGCATCGTTGGTCGCTGGAGAGCGGTCTGTGTGACAGCTCTCCAGCGACCAAACAGCGACGCTGCAGCGATTGGCATCGCTGTCGCTATCGCTGCAGCGTCGCTTAATGTGACGGTACCTTAATATAGTGAGAGGAGAGGTGGCTTATATAGTAAGATAACATGTGGCCTGAGACAATAAGAGGAAATGTGGCCTTAGGGCCCCTTCACACTGGTCGATTCTGCTACGATTACGACGCATTTGCGTCATATTCGACATCGCAGTACGAGCTCGTAGCCAGCGGTCACACTCTACGATGTTAACGCTTTTTCTGACGTAGTTGCGATGTGAACGTCACGCGTCGCAATCGTACGCTACCCTTCACACCGCCATAGTCCTACGACTCCGAGCGTGACGTATTACCAGCATGGGCGTGCTAAAACGTCACGCCCAATCAGGAGACAGGTATGCGGAAGCCCAACCCACGTAGTCGCATTACGAGCTCGTATGACCGCCGTCACATACTACGATTTCGACCGCCACAGCGAGACATTTACGACGAAAGAAAGTTCTGCTCTTTCTTTCACATCGTACGATGCTGGGCTGCGTCGCAGATCGTAACGCCATGTCACACTTTGCAACCTCGGAACGAGGACGGATAAACGTCACAAATCGAACGCTCGTTCAGACTTTGATTGCACAGTGTGAAGGGGCCCTTAGACAGTGAGTCGAGATGTGGCCTGCGACAGTGAAAAGAGATGTTGCCTGAGACAGTGATAGGAGATGTGACCTGAGACAGTGAGAGGACATATGGCCTGTGACAGTGAAAAGAGATGATGTCTGAGGCAGTGAGAGAAGATGTGGCCTGAGATAGTGAGAGAAGAAATGGCCATGAGATAGTGATAAAAGAAGTTGCCTGAGGCAGTGAGAGGAGATAAGGCCTGAGACATTGAGTGGAGGTGTGGCCTGTGGAGGAGAAACTAGAGACCAGTGTGACGGTTGGAGAAACTTTAGTCTGGTCTGTGAGCCATACAGTGACCTAAGACAGTGATGAAGACAGTGACGTGTACTGGAGGAGTTGCTTATAGTGTTTCTCCGAGATCTGTTTTGCCAGTTTATAGTTGGAACCACAAAGCCCTGTGCCACAGTTTAGTAATGTAACTGCCAATTTAAACCCATAATCCTTTGTGCCATTAAAGCATTGCATGGTTGTAAAATTCCCATTCCGAATATTTGTTGCCAGGTTCCCCAATAAGAGTAATCATTGGGAATCCCAGCTGTAAGACAACCCGTACTCTTCTTTATGTCAGGATACCCATCTGACAAAAAAGGATTGTCCAAAGCCATTTGAGGTAATCTCCTAAGGACAAAGAGACTTAGATGTAGAAAAATATCATCTCTACTTTTACATGAGATTTTTGAATGTTTTATCATGTATGATCCAAATGATTCTCTAAAAAGTAATATTTCAGATAATCCATTGGGGGTTAGTTGAATTCATTTTATGTTTCTTATTTTAATTAGTTATTTTTGATATCTTGTTAATTATTAATGCGGCGCGCCCCCCACACCGCCGCAGGGCCGAGGGGATACCCGGAGCCGGGCCTCTGGGTCTCAGTCTCGGGGTTGTCACGGTGGCTAGACCCGGTCCGTGGCCCTGTCCGTCAGTGGGGGACGTCCGGTGTAATAGGTGGTAGTAATGATAGCGGTGGAGCGGTGCAGTTGTGGGGTGTAAGTCGCGGTAAATAACGAGGACACCAGGTTGCAGTCTCTTTACCTCTTTACTGGAGATCTCTGAGTCCTCAGTCCAGAACACGGTTCACCAGGCTACGCAAGCCCGGCCGGTCCAATGGCACCTCCAGAGTTCTCCTCTCAGGTGGAAATCTGTGCCTTCCTTCTAGCGCTATGTGTTGTAGTCCTTCCCTGCTGTGCTTACGGAAAGTAACCCCACAACGGTTGTGTCTGTTTCTTAAGTTCCCTCACAACTCGATTTGATGTTCCTCTGTAATCCACCCCTTCCCTGTATTCAGGTTGGAATGGCACCCGTTTGTCAGGTAGGCCTGGAGTTCTTCCGGGACCCTAGAGTCGCCCCTCTCCCGCAATTGCCCCCCAAGACTTCATAGGTGATATGTGGTAGACAGCCCGCCTGAGACCGACTGTCCTGCCGCTGTTTGGAGTATGGCTTGAAGCTGTATTCTAATCCACTCCCTCGGCGTTCCGGCCACCGGTATTGCGCCTCAGCAGGGTGCTGCCTCTTTCAACAAAACCCCTGCTGGTATTCTCCTTCTGCTTGATCTCGTTTCTCACTCAGCACAATCTATCTCGCTTCTAGTCCTTTCCTTGAGTCCCGCCGCTTCCAGGAGCCTGCGCGGACCCGTTACGTTCTTTCAATGCCAAGTCTCTGCCAGGATCCCACCCCTGGCAGAGACCCTACAGTCTCTCCCTTCACAACACCCCCTGCCACAGGGTGTTGCTCCGTTCAATCCCGTCAGCGTTCTCTCCTAACTTCCTGCCTGACCCCCAGTTTACCCACTATGGTGGGGAGTGGCCTAATGAATAGCACCCTTAGCTCCCCCCGGAGGCCCAGCTGTGAAACATATTGGTGTCTGTGATACCTGATTGGAGGAACTCCTTCGGTGCCATCGAACGTACCATGGCTCCCCTTAGCGGCGAAGCCACAGTACTGCAACGACCAGAACTCTGGGGCGCTGCACTCCCCCCTGGTTAAACACAGTACTCCGGGACTGGGAAGAAAAACAACAATACAGATTAGTAAACAGACATACAATTTTGTTCAGTGCAAAACAATAAGTATACTTGAACAGGCTTCCCTTTATGGGAGGTGAGGACACTTTTAACGTTACAAACATGGTCAACATTATAAATTACAGGCTATGCATAACTCCTGTTACCCAATCGGGTATTCTACTTAGTGCAAATTCTGGAACAATAAATTAACATTGCCTTTAAGAAACATACACTCTTAGTTTACCAAAGGCCTTCCTATAATCACATTACAGGGTAAGGTAACTTCACATTCTCCTACTTTGAACCTGCAGGACCGCCTGTCCCTATGGCACCAGACCTACTGCCTCTCCTTTCTTTTACAGGACCGCCCTGTTCATCCAGGGCCTACTGCCTTTCTCTACTATACATGGTATAGACATAACATTCCTTTCGTTTAAAGAACTCTGAGCCAGCTCTACTCGGCTCCTTTAAGGACTCACTCTCTAACCCCTACGGGTCACTCTCTGTCCTTAGTAACAAAGTAACTTTCAATGGGGACGCGGGGTTTACCTTCTATCCTCACCTTCATTATTACTTTGCTTACTTTCAACTATGCAGACCTCTATCTCCACCCCTACGGGCTCTCTGCATCTTTTCTTTCTGCAAAACATTATTTAGACATTTCAACAAATTCAACACATATAACTTAGCATGTAAAACAGTTACATTTCTTTTCAAGGTATCATTATGGCATTACTGTTCTGCAACAGTATCTCTCTCAAGTTCAGTTTCTCACATCCCCTTTAAGAGGAGACCAAGTCTTTCTAAGGTAGCTCGTCTTCTCAGCCTACCAGCCCACGCAAAGGTTCCGGTATGGTATCTTCGCAAAGTGTCTTTGGCTCAAACAAATAGGGCAAATATCTTCGCAAAGTGTCTTTGGCTAAAACCAGTAGGGAGCACCTTTAAGAAGGTGCAAACTATTTACAAGGGAAGTTCGAATCATGCACAGTCCATGATTTCTGCAGTTCTTTAAACTTGTGCAAAAATTTTAGGAAAACTCAGAACAAACACAGGGATCCCGGGTTAACAAAGGGATCCATTAACCCTGGGCGGGTTTAGCAGCAACAGGAACAAAAGAACAAACAGTAACTATTTACATTTTCATAAAGCAATAAAATCTTACTGGGGTTCTGCAGAAGGCGGCCTCTTATCCGGCCTCACCAGGCCAACAGATCGCCCCGGTGAGCCAGGACGCCGTTCCGGTCCCAGTAATGATAAAATCCCTCGCCGGGAGGTCCTCTTTGTCGGCAGGTGCACCCGTCCCTCCGGGGCACGGCAAGGCTGGGCTTCCCGGGGTTCCGCAGGGCCGGGCTCTGCTGCTTTCCCCACTGAATCAGCTCCTTCTGGTGTTCCGGCAGCAGCCTGGAGGGCAACGCATCGTTGGACACCTCGGGCAAACCAGCCCGTCTCGCCAGTGTCCCTCCTCCACCTCGTGTAAGTGACGGCGTCTCCCGGCTCCAGGTCACGATCGAGCCTCCCGCTGCAAGGCTCCACCTCCTCCCGATCCACGCGGACCTGCAGCGGCTCTCCAATTTCCTGAATCACCCCTCTTCCATACCGGGGGTTAAAGGCCACCACTACACCCCAGTGTGAGGACGGGATCTCTGGAGCGCTGGTCAAGTCAACCTGTTCCGCAGGCTGGGGTCGGCTCCTCCATGCGGCCATCAGACGCCGCAGATGTTCAGCATCTGGTGAAATCTTCAAGTCCGGCGTCGGTGACATGCCTCCAGCCACGGCCGGGTGGATGGCGACAGGGGACACTGGGGACAGACGAATCTCTGTGGGCTTGCCTAGCCGTGTAAGTACGTGGGCATCGGCCCTCAGCCGGCGGGCTAGCTGTCGGGCCTCGGCCGCAGCCACACGTTCTGCAGACAGCGGCAGAGGAGGTCGACCCATTGGTGGCTCTGTGAGGGTCAGGCCCCGCAGCGTTGGCATCTCGGAGGCTGTCTCGGGTTGCGCAGCCTCGGGCCGGACCGGGTCAGCTCCGCGTGGTGCTCCTGGTGTCGCCATCTTTATTTGTCCTCCAATGTCCTCTTTTCGCGGTCTCTTTCGTGGGCGGCCCTGTCCCCATGGTCTCCACCCTCCGACCAGGATCAGGAGGCGGACTTCGGCTGTTGACGGGCACGTCCTCAGGACACAGAAATACTTAGACTGGGCGGCCATTGCTGTTCGCGCTCTCCAGCTTGTCTACGCCCACTCCACGCCCCTCTTCTCTTCCTGCGCTCTCCTCAGCGCTGCAATGGCGGCGGATTTTGGCGGCAAATGGCACAACACAGTCTTTTCAATAAAGTACGGTTCAAGTACAGTAAATCACAGTCTCTAGGCACACATGACCTGATTCTTCAGGCTTAAGTAGATCCTGTTCGTGACGCCAAGTTGCGGCGCGCCCCCCACACCGCCGCAGGGCCGAGGGGATACCCGGAGCCGGGCCTCTGGGTCTCAGTCTCGGGGTTGTCACGGTGGCTAGACCCGGTCCGTGGCCCTGTCCGTCAGTGGGGGACGTCCGGTGTAATAGGTGGTAGTAATGATAGCGGTGGAGCGGTGCAGTTGTGGGGTGTAAGTCGCGGTAAATAACGAGGACACCAGGTTGCAGTCTCTTTACCTCTTTACTGGAGATCTCTGAGTCCTCAGTCCAGAACACGGTTCACCAGGCTACGCAAGTCCGGCCGGTCCAATGGCACCTCCAGAGTTCTCCTCTCAGGTGGAAATCTGTGCCTTCCTTCTAGCGCTATGTGTTGTAGTCCTTCCCTGCTGTGCTTACGGAAAGTAACCCCACAACGGTTGTGTCTGTTTCTTAAGTTCCCTCACAACTCGATTTGATGTTCCTCTGTAATCCACCCCTTCCCTGTATTCAGGTTGGAATGGCACCCGTTTGTCAGGTAGGCCTGGAGTTCTTCCGGGACCCTAGAGTCGCCCCTCTCCCGCAATTGCCCCCCAAGACTTCATAGGTGATATGTGGTAGACAGCCCGCCTGAGACCGACTGTCCTGCCGCTGTTTGGAGTATGGCTTGAAGCTGTATTCTAATCCACTCCCTCGGCGTTCCGGCCACCGGTATTGCGCCTCAGCAGGGTGCTGCCTCTTTCAACAAAACCCCTGCTGGTATTCTCCTTCTGCTTGATCTCGTTTCTCACTCAGCACAATCTATCTCGCTTCTAGTCCTTTCCTTGAGTCCCGCCGCTTCCAGGAGCCTGCGCGGACCCGTTACATTCTTTCAATGCCAAGTCTCTGCCAGGATCCCACCCCTGGCAGAGACCCTACAGTCTCTCCCTTCACAACACCCCCTGCCACAGGGTGTTGCTCCGTTCAATCCTGTCAGCGTTCTCTCCTAACTTCCTGCCTGACCCCCAGTTTACCCACTATGGTGGGGAGTGGCCTAATGAATAGCACCCTTAGCTCCCCCCGGAGGCCCAGCTGTGAAACATATTGGTGTCTGTGATACCTGATTGGAGGAACTCCTTCGGTGCCATCGAACGTACCATGGCTCCCCTTAGCGGCGAAGCCACAGTACTGCAACGACCAGAACTCTGGGGCGCTGCATTAACCAGCAGACACGATGATGAGTCAGAAAATCCTTTTTGTCTGTCTCCCTTGTTATCAGCACTATTTGATACAAAGGTAATTTAATCTAACAGTAGCGGGTTGCCGGCTGTGTCTTCTCTAAAGTATTGTTAGAAAATGTTCACAGTTCACTTTTACATTTTTTGGGGGATATCACTGTCTGCAATGGGAATATCTACGTACTGATTGTTACCGCGCTTCATGAAATTTTCTATATATGTCAAACTCATCATTTATTGTTGTTTTACTCGACATATACAGTGCCTAGCGAAAGTATTAGGCCCCCTGGAACTTTTCAACCTTTTCCCTCATATCATGCTTCAAACATAATGATACCAAATATAAATTTTTGGTGAAGAATCAACAACAAGTGGAACACAATTGTGAAGTTGAACGAAATTTATTGGCTATTTTAAATTTTTGTGGAAATAAACACTGAAAAGTGGAGCGTGCAATATTATTCAGCCCCCTTTACTTTCAGTACAGCAAACTCACTCCAGAAGTTCATTGTGGATCTCTGAATGATCCAATGTTGTCCTAAATGCCTAATGATGATAAATATAATCCACCTGTGTGTAATCAAGTCTCCGTATAAATGCACCTGCTCTGTGATAGTCTCAGGGTTCTGTTTGAAGCACAGAGAGCATCATGAAGACCAAGGAACACAACAGGCAGGTTCGTGATACTGTTGTGGAGAAGTTTAAAGCTGGATTTGGATACAAAATGATTTCCAAAACTTTAAACATCCCAAGGAGCACTGTGCAAGCGATCATATTGAAATGGAAGGAGTATCATACCACTGCAAATCTACCAAGACCCGGCAGTCCCTCTAAACTTTCATCTCAAACAAGGAAAAGACTGATCAGAGATGCAGCCAAGAGGCCCATGATCACTCTGGATGAACTGCAGAGATCTACAGCTGAGGTGGGACAGTCTGTCCATAGGACAGCAATCAGTCGTACACTGCACAAATCTGGCCTCTATGGAAGAGTGGCAAGAAGAAAGCCATTTCCCAAAGATATCCATAAAAAGTGTCATTTAAAGTTTGCAACAAGCCACCTGGGAGACACTCCAAACATGTGGAAGAAGGTGCTCTGGTCAGATGAAACCAAAATCGAACTTTTTGGCAACAATGCAAAATGACATGTTTGGCGTAAAGGCAACACAGCTCATCATCCTGAACACACCATCCCCACTGTCAAACATGGTGGTGGCAGCATCATGGTTTGGGCCTGCTTTTTTTCAGCAGGGACAGGGAAGAGTCTGTAAAAGACCTGAGACTGGGACAGAGATTTGTCTTCCAACAAGATAATGATCCCAAACATAAAGCAAAATCTACAATGGAATGGTTCACAAATAAACGTATCCAGGTGTTAGAATGGCGAAGTCAAAATCCAGACCTCAATCCAATCGAGAATCTGTGGAAAGAGCTGAAAACTGCTGTTCACAAACGATCTCCATTAAACCTCACTGAGCTCGAGCTGTTTGCCAAGGAAGAATGGGCAAGAATTTCAGTCTCTTGATGTACAAAACTGATAGAGACATACCCCAAGTGACTTGCAGCTGTAAGCACAGCAAAAGGTGGTGCAACAAAGTATTAAAGTAAGTAAGTTAAAGGGGCCGAATAATATTGCACGCCCCACTTTTCAGTTTTTGAATTTCCACAAAAATTTAAAATAACCAATAAATTTCATTCAACTTCACAATTGTGTTCCACTTGTTGTTGATTCTTCACCAAAAATGTACATTTGGTATTTTTATGTTTGAAGCATGATATGTGGGAAAAGGTTGAAAAGGTCAAGGGGGCCGAATACTTTCGCAAGGCAATGTAGATGTATTCTAATATTCGTGGAGGTGTGGATGAAATTTTGAATGTCGAGTTGTAGAGTTTTTGGTGTTGTGTGGCTACAAGAGATGAGCGAACGGAATCGGATAAGGTGTTATTTATGCTTGTGTGCTAACCAAGTGTCTTCGCCGTGCTCAAAAAATATGTTCAAGACCCCATGGCTGCATGTCTCGCCGCTGTTTGACAGCCACAACACATGCAAGGATTCGCTAACAAACAGACAATCCCTACATGTGTTACAGCTGTCGAACAGCCATGAGACATGCAGCCGCGGGGACTCGAACATAGTATTCGAACAAGCCAAAGACACTCGTTAGTCCCCGAGCATGGCGGATAATACCTTATCCGAGCATGTTCGCTCATCACTAGTGGCTACCCATCCATTCCATCTTCGGATACTGTAGCTAGCAACTATTTGATCTGGGAAAATTGGGTTCAGCAGACTCCATACTTACCAAAATGGTTGTCAGCAGAATAAGGGTATAAACAGCAGCAACTTGCACTGAGCATCACTAATAGGAAAACCCCTTTCAGTAAGGCTATGATCAGACGCAGAATTTTTGCAGCATTTCTTGCTGCGTTTTTTTTCTGCAGAAAACAAGCTAATTTTACTGTATCAGCAAGAGCTAAGAGATTTCAGAAATATCATGCACACGCTTGTTTTTTTTTTTTCCCTGACTGAATTCGAAGGTGTAACATTTTTAAAATCTGCAGCATGTCAATATTTTCATTTTTTTTTTGCAGCATTTTTTTCACCTACGGAAAGCAATGACAAGTACAAAAACGCTGCAAAAAAATAGGTTTAGCTGCGTTTTGTGCAGCGTTTTCTGTGAATAAAAGAAGTTTACTGTAGACAAATCACACAGGTAATTTGCTCCAAAAATACGCAGCAAAAATGCATAAAAAATAGCAAAAGCTGCATTATTGGTACTACTGAGTGAAGATTTTGGCTGCAGAAAAAAATGCTGCAAAAATGTTAAGTGTGAACATAGTCTACGGCTTCTGTGAAAAAACATGTGGATCCTAAAGATATATTGGAAATATAGCAAGTCCCTGGTTGCTCCCTTATTGATCACATTAGGCGGAATAGAACCATTTGTGTAACTATATCAGGTGCTGGGGTTGCAGTCACACCCTGGCCTTGGAACTAGTGATGAGCGAACGTGCTGGGATAAGGTGTTATCTGCCATGCTCGTGTGCTAGCAGAGTATCTTCAACGTGATCGAATACTATGTTTGAGTCCCCGCGGCTGCATGTCTCGCGGTTGTTCGACAGTCACAACACATGTATGAATTGGCTAACAAACAGACAATCCCTGCTTCTGTTGCGGCTGTCAGTCGCGAGATATGCAACAGCGGGGACTAGAACATAGTATACGAGCACGTCAAAGACACTCGGTTGGCACCCGAGTGTGGCAGATAACACCTTATCCGAACACGTTCGCTCATCACCACTTAGAGCCCAATAAGCTGATATAAAATACTCTAATATTTGTTCTTAGAAATAATTATTTATTGTCAAATATTTTGCATTTAACCTAAAAAAAAAAACCTTTGCAAAATTAGTATTTTCTACCATTTTGACCCCTTTCCTTTTTTTATTCCTTGCAAACCCATAAAGAAAGAGCATTGGTCTCCTGGTATACAGCTACAACTAAGCATCTTTTTAAGAGCGGATTCAATCAATAGAAAGTGTCGTACTGCCTAGATCTTGGGCTATCTACAGCGGCGGCTCAAGATGAAACTCCTGCTTGACAGAAGCAAAAGATTTACAGTGCAAGCACTTGGAGCTTGCCATTTAGCATTACAGTCCCGAAAGGACTTGACATAAAGAAAAAATCTGTTGATCTTTTGTCTTCCACTTGTTACATGGCTGTAAATCACATCTTAATAAACCATTCTATACGCTATGAGCAATATGAGAAAAGTTGGTTGGGGATAGTGGCATAACGTGATGCTCGTAGGTCCCAAGGAAAAATCCCCAAAAGGGCCCCCAACTGTCACTGGGGTTTTTAATAGTATTGGTCATAGCACAGAGCACAGAGGGCAGGAGATTTCTATTATTTCACTTTGTAGGATCTATAAGACGTTGCTCTTTTTGTGCTGCGACAATACGCAAAGTTAAAAACTCACCAAAAACTCATTGTGGAAACATAACCTAACCAACCTAAGTAGGCGCTGCTTCTAACTACACAGCGTAAAGAGCTATCCTGAGGCCTCAGTCACACATCTGTGTTTAAACATGTGCAGAAAACAATGGGAACGGAGTCATTATTGTTGTGCATCTGTGTGTCTGTTTTTACCATCCGAGTGTCTGTTTTTACCATCAGTCTATCATAAATGTGTCAATTTTTACCATCCATGTGTCATTTGTCTGTCTGTTTTTACCATCCGGGTGTCATCCATTTTTCTTTTTTTTACCATCCGTGTGTCCGGTTTTACCATTAGTGTGTCACCTGTGTGTCCGTGTATACCATCAGTGTGTCATCTGTGTGTCCGTTTTTACCATCAGTGTCATCTATTTGTCTGTTTTTACCATCAGTGTGTCATCCGTGTGTCTGTTTTTACCATCTGTGTGTCATCCGTTTGTCCATATATACCATCAGTGTGTCATACGTTTGTCCATATATACCATCAGTGTGTCATACGTTTGTCCGTTTTTACTATCTGTGTGTCATCCGTTTGTCTTTTTTTACCATCTGTGTGTCATCCATGTGTCCGTTTTTACCATCCGTGTGTCATCCATGTGTCCGTTTTTACCATCTGTGTGTCATCCATGTGTCCGTTTTTACCATCCGTGTGTCATCCATGTGTCCGTTTTTACCATCTGTGTGTTATCCATGTGTCCGTTTTTACCATCTGTGTGTCATCCATGTGTCCGTTTTTACCATCTGTGTGTCATCCATGTGTCCGTTTTTACCATCCGTGTGTCATCCATGTGTCCGTTTTTACCATCTGTGTGTTATCCATGTGTCCGTTTTTACCTTCAGTGTGTCATCTGTGTGTCCGTTTTTACCATCAGTGTGTCATCAATGTGTGTTCGTTTTTACCATCCGTGTGTCATCTGTTTGTCTTTTTTTTACCATCTGTGTGTCATCTGTTTGTCTTTTTTTTACCATCAGTGTGTCATCCATGTGTCTGTTTTTACCATTTGTGTGTCATCCATTTGTCCATATATACCATCTGTGTGTCATCCGTGTGTCTGTTTTTACCATAAGTGTGTCATCCGTTTGTCTTTTTTTACCATTTGTGTGTCATCCATTTGTCCATATATACCATCTGTGTGTCATCCGTGTGTCTGTTTTTACCATAAGTGTGTCATCCGTTTGTCTTTTTTTACCATCCGTGTGTCATCCGTTTGTCTTTTTTTACCATCTGTGTGTCATCCATGTGTCCGTTTTTACCATCCGTGTGTCATCCATGTGTCCGTTTTTACCATCTGTGTGTCATCCATGTGTCCGTTTTTACCATCCGTGTGTAGTGTTGAGCGATACCGTCCGATACTTGAAAGTATCGGTATCGGAAAGTATCGGCCGATACCGGCAAAGTATCGGATCCAATCCGATACCGATACCCGATACCAATACAAGTCAATGGGACTCAAGTATCGGACGGTATTCCTGATGGTTCCCAGGGTCTGAAGGAGAGGAAACTCTCCTTCAGGCCCTGGGAACCATATTAATGTGTAAAATAAAGAATTAAAATAAAAAATATTGCTATACTCACCTCTCCGAGGGAACCGGCAGCGTTGTTTGCTTAAAATTCGCGCTTTTCTTTCCTTACGTGAAGTCCCGGCTTGTGATTGGTTGCGTGCCGCCCATGTGACCGCAACGCAACCAATCACAGCAAGCCGTGACGTAATTTCAGGTCATTCAGTATTTTAAAATTACGCTCCGGCTTTATGATTGGTTGCGTCGCAGTCACATGGGCGACGCAACCAATCACAGCAAGCCGTGACGTAATTTCAGGTCCTTAAGGATTTTAAAATTACGTCCCGGCTTTGTGATTGGATGCGTCGCAGTCACATGGGCGACGCAACCAATCACAAGCCGTGACGTCACGGGAGGCTGGACACGCGCGCATTTTAAAATGCGCGCGAGTCCAGCCTCCCGTGACGTCCCGGCTTGTGATTAGTTGCGTCACTGTCAACCAATCACAAGCCGGGAGGCTGGACACGCGCGCATTTTAAAATTCGCGCGAGTCCAGCCTCCCGTGACGTCCCGGCTTGTGATTGGTTGCGTCGCTGTCAACCAATCACAAGCCGGGAAGCCATTTTAAAATGCGCGCGTGTCCAGCCTCCCGGCTTGTGATTGGTTGACAGCGACGCAACCAATCACAAGCCGGGACGTCACGGGAGGCTGGACACGCGCGCATTTTAAAATGCGCGCGTGTCCAGCCTCCCGTGACGTCACGGCTTGTGATTGGTTGCGTCGTCCATGTGACTGCGACGCAACCAATCACAAAGCCGGGACGTAATTTTAAAATACTGAATGACCTGAAATTACGTCACGGCTTGCTGTGATTGGTTGCGTTGCGGTCACATGGGCAGCACGCAACCAATCACAAGCCGGGACTTCACGTAAGGAAAGAAAAGCGCGAATTTTAAACAAAGAACGCTGCCGCTTCCCTCGGTAAGGTGCAGGCTGCGTCGGAGAGGTGAGTATAGCAATATTTTTTATTTTAATTCTCTCTTTTACACATTTTTACATTAATGTTGTTTCGATACCGATACCCGATACCACAAAAGTATCGGATCTCGGTATCGGAATTCCGATACCCGCAAGTATCGGCCGATACCCGATACTTGCGGTATCGGAATGCTCAACACTATCCGTGTGTCATCCATGTGTCCGTTTTTACCATCTGTGTGTTATCCATGTGTCCGTTTTTACCATCTGTGTGTTATCCATGTGTCCGTTTTTACCTTCAGTGTGTCATCTGTGTGTCCGTTTTTACCATCAGTGTGTCATCAATGTGTGTTCGTTTTTACCATCCGTGTGTCATCTGTTTGTCTTTTTTTTACCATCTGTGTGTCATCTGTTTGTCTTTTTTTTACCATCAGTGTGTCATCCATGTGTCTGTTTTTACCATTTGTGTGTCATCCATTTGTCCGTATATACCATCTGTGTGTCATCCGTGTGTCTGTTTTTACCATAAGTGTGTCATCCGTTTGTCTTTTTTTACCATCCGTGTGTCATCCGTTTGTCTTTTTTACCATCCGTGTGTCATCCATGTGTCCTTTTTTACCATCAGTGTGTCATCCATGTGTCCTTTTTTACCATCAGTGTGTCATCCATGTGTCCGGTTTTATCATCTGTCATGGTTCCCAATGGCAGGGACTCAGGCAAAAACGGACTAGCTCTAGGAATGATGGAATCTCAGATGACCGCGACGCTGAACCTAACACGCAACTAATAGTAGCCAGGGGGTGTGCCTACGATTATCCCTAGACACCTCGCACCAGCCGGAGATCTAGTTACTCCTAGTAGAGGAATACACAGACCTGGCTTGCCTCCAGGGAAACCCCAAAAGTGATAGTAGCCCCCCACATATAATAACGGTTAGGTAAGAGGAAAACACGTACGCAGTATGAATATAGATTCAGCAAAGAGAGGCCCTCTGACTAGATAGCAGAAAATACAAAAGAGGACTTCGCGGTCACCTCAAAACCCTAAACAGCCATCCTGAAATTACTTTAACTCCGTTATCAACTCATGACACCGGAGTAGTAATTTCAGATCACTAGAGCTTCCAGCAGCAAGAGAAATATAAATGCATGCTGGACAAACAAACACAAAAAATGCCAAAGATCCAACTTAGCTGAATTGCAGACTTGGAGCAGGTAGCAAGCAACAGAGGTGCTCTGGTAACATTGATTGCCGGCACTAGAATGACTGAGAAGCCAGACTAAATAGGAAACTCCCAGTTTCCTGATGGGAACAGGTGCAAGACAAAAGTCAGCCAGTACCACCAGTAACCACCAGAGGGAGCCCAAAAACAGAATTCACAACAGTACCCTCCCCTTAAGGAGGGGGCACCGAACCCTCATGAGAACCACCAGGGCGATCTGGATGCGCCCTATGAAAGGCGCGAACCAAATCAGAGGCATGAACATCGGAGGCAGTCACCCAAGAATTATCCTCCTGACCGTATCCCTTCCATTTAACCAAATATTGAAGTCTCCGTCTGGAAACGCGAGAGTCCAAAATCTTCTCCACAACATACTCCAATTCACCCTCCACCAGCACAGGAGCAGGAGGCTCAACAGAAGGAACAACCGGTACCTCGTACCTCCGCAACAACGACCGATGGAAGACATTATGAATGGTGAAAGATGCTGGTAGGTCCAAACGAAAAGATACAGGATTAAGAATCTCCAAAATCTTATAAGGACCTATGAACCAAGGTTTAAACTTAGGAGAAGAGACCTTCATAGGGACAAAACGAGAAGATAACCACACCAAGTCCCCAACGCGGAGATGATGACCCACACGACGATGACGATTAGCAAACTGCTGAGTCTTCTCCTGAGACAACTTCAAATTGTCCACCACATGACTCCAAATCCGGTGCAGTCTATCCACCACCGTGTCCACTCCAGGGCAATCCGAAGATTCCACCTGGCCAGATGAAAAACGAGGGTGAAACCCTGAATTGCAAAAGAAAGGAGAAACCAGAGTGGCAGAACTGGCCCGATTATTGAGGGCAAACTCTGCCAATGGCAAAAAGGCGACCCAATCATCCTGATCAGCAGACACAAAACACCTCAAATAAGTCTCCAAGGTCTGATTAGTTCGCTCCGTCTGGCCATTAGTCTGAGGATGGAATGCAGACGAAAAAGACAAATCAATGCCCATCCTGGCACAGAACGCTCGCCAGAACCTAGACACAAATTGAGACCCCCTGTCAGAAACGATGTTTTCCGGGATACCATGTAAACGAACCACATTCTGAAAAAATAAAGGAACCAACTCAGATGAAGAAGGCAATTTGGGCAAGGGTACCAAATGAACCATCTTAGAAAAACGGTCACACACCACCACCCAAATGACGGACATTTTCTGAGAAACCGGGAGGTCCGAGATAAAGTCCATAGAGATGTGCGTCCACGGCCTCTTCGGAATAGGCAAGGACAACAACAATCCACTAGCCCGAGAACAGCAAGGCTTGGCCCGAGCACAAACATCACAAGACTGTACAAAGGCACGCACATCCCGAGACAGGGAAGGCCACCAGAAGGACCTGGCCACCAAATCTCTGGTACCAAAAATTCCAGGGTGACCTGCCAACAAAGAAGAATGAACCTCTGAGATGACTCTACTGGTCCATTCACCTGGAACAAACAGTCTCCCAGGCGGACAACGATCAGGCCTATCAGTCTGAAACTCCCGCAAAGCACGTCGCAAGTCTGGGGAGACAGCAGACAAAATCACCCCATCCTTAAGGATACCCGTAGGCTCAGAATCACCAGAGGAGTCAGGCTCAAAACTCCTAGAAAGGGCATCTGCCTTCACATTTTTTGAACCCGGCAAGTATGAAACCACAAAATTAAACCGGGAGAAAAACAACGACCAGCGCGCCTGTCTAGGATTCAGACGCCTGGCAGACTCAAGGTAAATCAGATTCTTGTGATCAGTCAAGACCACCACCTGATGTCTAGCACCCTCAAGCCAATGACGCCACTCCTCAAATGCCCACTTCATAGCCAAGAGCTCCCGATTACCGACATCATAATGTCGCTCGGCGGGTGAAAACTTTCGAGAGAAGAATGCACATGGTCTCATCACTGAGCAATCGGGACTTCTCTGCGACAAAACCGCCCCCGCTCCAATCTCGGAAGCATCAACCTCAACCTGAAAAGGGAGCGAAACATCAGGCTGGCGCAACACAGGGGCGGAAGAAAAGCGGCGCTTAAGCTCCCGAAAGGCCTCCACAGCCGCAGAGGACCAATTGGCAACATCAGCACCCTTCTTAGTCAAATCAGTCAGAGGTTTAGCAACACTTGAAAACCCAGTTATAAATCGACGATAGAAATTAGCAAAGCCCAAGAACTTCTGAAGACTCTTCAGGGAAGTAGGCTGCGTCCAATCACAAATAGCCCGAACCTTGACAGGATCCATCTCAACAGAAGAAGGGGAAAAAAAATACCCCAAAAAGGAGATCTTCTGAACCCCAAAAATACACTTTGAACCCTTTACAAACAAAGAATTGGCCCGCAAAACCTGAAAAACCTTCCTAACCTGTTGAACATGCGACTCCCAGTCATCCGAAAAAATCAAAATATCATCCAAATACACAATCATAAATTTATCCAGGTATTTACGGAAAATATCGTGCATAAAGGACTGAAAGACTGAAGGAGCATTAGAAAGACCAAAAGGCATTACCAAATACTCAAAATGGCCCTCGGGCGTATTAAATGCAGTTTTCCACTCATCTCCCTGCTTAATCCGCACCAAATTATACGCACCCCGAAGATCAATCTTAGAGAACCACTTTGCCCCTTTAATACGAGCAAATAAATCAGTCAATAGTGGCAAAGGATACTGGTATTTGACTGTAATCTTATTCAACAGGCGATAATCAATACAGGGCCTCAGGGAGCCATCTTTTTTACCCACGAAAAAAAAACCTGCTCCTAAAGGGGACGAGGATGGACGGATATGTCCCTTTTCCAAGGACTCCTTAATATACTCCCGCATAGCAGCATGCTCAGGCACAGACAGATTAAACAAACGACCCTTGGGAAACTTGCTGCCCGGAATCAAGTCTATAGCACAATCACAATCCCTGTGAGGGGGGAGAGAACTAAGTTTGGGCTCCTCAAAAACATCACAATAGTCAGACAAAAATGCCGGAATTTCAGAGGGAGTAGATGAAGCAATGGAAACCAAAGGTACTTCCCCATGAGCCCCCTGACATCCCCAGCTTAACACAGACATTGTTTTCCAGTCAAGGACTGGATTATGAGTTTGCAACCATGGCAATCCAAGCACTAAGACATCATGCAAGTTATGCAACACAAGGAAGCGAATCACCTCCCGATGGTCAGGAGTCATACACATAGTCACTTGTGTCCAGTATTGTGGTTTATTCCTAGCCAATGGTGTGGAGTCGATACCCTTCAGGGGGATAGGAACTTCCAAAGGCTCTAGGCTAAACCCACAGCGTCTGGCAAAGGACAAATCCATAAGACTCAAGGAAGCGCCAGAATCCACATAGGCATCCACAGTAATAGATGATAATGAACAGATCAAAGTTACAGACAAAATAAACTTAGACTGTAAAGTGCCAATTGCAAAAGACTTATCAACCTTTTTTGTGCGTTTAGAGCATGCTGATATAACATGAGCAGAATCACCACAGTAGAAGCACAACCCATTTTTACGCCTATAATTCTGCCGTTCACTTCTGGACAGAATTCTATCACATTGCATAATCTCCGGTGTCTGCTCAGAAGACACTGCCAAATGGTGCACAGGTTTGCGCTCCCGTAAACGCCGATCAATCTGAATAGCCATAGTCATGGATTCATTCAGACCTGTGGGCGTAGGAAACCCCACCATGACATCTTTAACGGCGTCAGAGAGACCTTCTCTGAAATTCGCCGCCAGGGCGCACTCATTCCACTGAGTAAGCACAGACCATTTTCGAAATTTTTGACAATATATTTCAGCTTCATCATGCCCTTGAGAGAGGGCTATCAAGGCCTTTTCAGCCTGAATCTCCAAATTAGGTTCCTCATAGAGCAACCCCAGTGCCAGAAAAAACGCATCCACATTGAGCAGCGCAGGATCCCCTGGTGCCAATGCAAATGCCCAATTCTGGGGGTCACCCCGCAACAAGGAAATAACAATTTTAACCTGCTGAGCAGAGTCTCTAGCGGAGCGAGATCTCAGAGAAAGATACAATTTACAATTGTGCTTAAAATTCAAAAAACGAGATCTATCTCCAGAAAAGAACTCAGGTATAGGAATCTTGGGTTCTGACATAGGAGCATGTATAACATAGTCTTGGATATTTTGAACCTTAGAAGCAAGAGCACTCAGGCCTGTAGCTAAACTCTGGATATCCATTTCTCAACAGCTGAGATCTGAGCCATTCAGGGGTTAAGAGGAGAGAAAAAAGCAGCAGATTGCAATTATGGCTAGACAGAACTTCTGAGTAAAAAAAAAAAAAAAAAAGTGTCAGAAACTTCTTCTTTTCTCTCTTTCTTCAGCCAATACCTTTAATACATTTGAGGCCGGCAATACTATCATGGTTCCCAATGGCAGGGACTCAGGCAAAAACGGACTAGCTCTAGGAATGATGGAATCTCAGATGACCGCGACGCTGAACCTAACACGCAACTAATAGTAGCCAGGGGGTGTGCCTACGATTATCCCTAGACACCTCGCACCAGCCGGAGATCTAGTTACTCCTAGTAGAGGAATACACAGACCTGGCTTGCCTCCAGGGAAACCCCAAAAGTGATAGTAGCCCCCCACATATAATAACGGTTAGGTAAGAGGAAAACACGTACGCAGTATGAATATAGATTCAGCAAAGAGAGGCCCTCTGACTAGATAGCAGAAAATACAAAAGAGGACTTCGCGGTCACCTCAAAACCCTAAACAGCCATCCTGAAATTACTTTAACTCCGTTATCAACTCATGACACCGGAGTAGTAATTTCAGATCACTAGAGCTTCCAGCAGCAAGAGAAATATAAATGCATGCTGGACAAACAAACACAAAAAATGCCAAAGATCCAACTTAGCTGAATTGCAGACTTGGAGCAGGTAGCAAGCAACAGAGGTGCTCTGGTAACATTGATTGCCGGCACTAGAATGACTGAGAAGCCAGACTAAATAGGAAACTCCCAGTTTCCTGATGGGAACAGGTGCAAGACAAAAGTCAGCCAGTACCACCAGTAACCACCAGAGGGAGCCCAAAAACAGAATTCACAACAATCATCCGTGTGTCATCCATGTCTTTTTTTACCATCCGTGTGTCATCCATGTCTTTTTTTACCATCCATGTGTCTTTTTTTTACCATCCATGTGTCATCCGTGTGTCCGTGTTTACCATCAGTGTGTCATCCGTGTGTCCATTTTTACCATCAGTGTTCTTCACGGCTGGATAAATAAATGACAAAGCTTCTCCTATACTTTGCAATGTTAAACACGGGCAGCACACGACACACTGATCACCGATGCCATCCTTACGCTGGACGTGCTTTTCACGGACCCATAGACTTGTATTGGCCATTTTTCAACCGTGCTGCCGGGAAAAAACGGCCATATGAACAGCACCACACAGACGTGTGAATGAGGCTTACTAACTATCCGAGTGTACAATATGGAACATGCCATGCCAGAAAACAGTTGTCGCCCTTAGGTGGTGGGCTCAGGTGTGACTTCTGCTTTACGGCCCGTGAGCTTCCAGCTATTTCTTTGTAAATGAAGTTCCTGAGTGTCGCTCATTACTTCCAGGCGGCTTCATTACTGTGCAGCGCAGTAAATATCCATTGTTCATGAAAATAAAATTGGAATCTTTAAAAGGAGGTTACATGTCAGTGCCCCGTGTACCCTGCACCGAAGATCTATTGAATAGGCAGCCAATTATCCACGTGGAAAAGGTCATTCCTCCGAGAAGCTGCCGTCTGTGTCGCTGTGTACTCCATAAAATACAATAAAAGTAAATGTGACAATAAAATAGGCTGAGAAATATTTAATAAGCACCCGGTGACTCATGTAAATGATTGCACAGGCTTCCACATTAAAATTCAATAAATCTTTAAAATTATTTGCGATACTGGATTGTAAAGGAAGTAGTTATTGTGCTTATATCTTTAACCCCTAGTTTTCCGTAATATCTTCAGTGTTGGCTGCATGGACACTATAGGTCTACTCCAAAATCAATGATTATCAAAGTTTGTGATTTTCTTTCTTATGGAAAATGCTCATGGATTATTCTTTTCTTTCACCATGCTTTATGCTGCCGCACCACCACTTCTATGCAGATGAGGATAAGTTACCGCAAGCTCGTCAAAGAGAATGAATATCTTATGTCAGAAAATGAGACCCATTATTATAATATCATTATTTTATAATAATAATTTTTATTTCTATAGCACCAGCATATTCCGCAGCACTTTACATTCGAGGGGACTTGATGTGCAAACTGCCTCTTAAGAGAAGAAGAGGACTTAAACTCTGTAGCGCCACCTGTTGGAAGCAGCAATCCTACAAGTCACTATCGACCGTTTAACGAGCCTTTCAATATGACTTAGGATAAAAGCCAAATCAGAATCAACATTTGCAGACATGGTGTTTCAGGGTATTGCCCCTCATCAGTGCAAAGTATGAGAACTGATTTGGTTAGGTGAGAGGCTCTGGCCTGAGGTCTAAGGGGTAACGTTTCTCCTTGTGATGAGTGACATATCGGCTCTGGTGTGCCAAAGTAAAGAGGATTATTTGCCATGCACTATAAAGACATAACAAAGTAACACATAATTCAACAGATACCAGGAGTGAGACCCCTGTGACAGGTAGCCACGGCCCGGTTCTCCTCCTTACACTCCTACCATACTATCCGAGCAACATGAGTGGGAAAAAACAAGATCATGGTGGAAGGGGGAATAGGCTTGGAGTTCAAGGTGTACATAGGGTATGTGGTAATGTTAATGAAAGCACTAGTGAACCAACACTGTCACTTCCTATCCAAACACAACTGACAACTATTACTGGACGGGCTACTCCACTCCCTTTTTTTTGGCAACCGATCAGTGGTATGCCTTGTTGATGAAGGCCAGAAAGAGCATGTGCTCCAGTGGATGTCAAGCGCAGCTTCAAGTGGCCTCTCCTCCTCTTCCTCCACCTCAACATTACACACAGTACAGTCCACGGAGGTGAAACCCCAGTTACCCTTGTTTCCCCCTTGTCACAACTCTCCAACCACCCAACTGACTGTAGAGAACCACAGATGGGTGAGTCTGCAGATCTGTTCACACATTCTATGCCATGGGCATCAGAAGTGTACTCCAAAGCTTCACAGAGTCAAGAGGAGGAAGTTATGCACTGATGCACAAAATTGTTTAAGCTTGGATCCGGGGCAGGATGAAGTACGGTCTGAGCAGCATCCTGACCCTCGTCACCAGATGTTAACCCCCGGGTGAGGTGATTCTGATGACACTCAGATATCTGAGGCTCACGAGGACTGTACTGTGCTGTCTGGGCAGGAAGAGGAGGAGGGTAACTCTCAGAGGCTGAGGATGATGATGAGGTTGTAGATCCTGCTTGGTGTGAACCCAGAGGCACGCAGCTGAGTAGGTCATCTGAGGAGGTGGAGAAGGAGGAAGACGAGGAGGTGAAGTCACTCCCTACAGCGCAGATAGGGAATGATGCAACCACGACGAACGCTGCATCCTCAGCCACAATTGTGGCTGTGGCCAGCAGCGTTCATGGGACTGCAGCTCGCAGGGCCATCAAGGGTTGCCTAGCCAGGGCCTTTTTTGACACAGCAAAGGATGAGCTAACTCACGTTATTTGCCAACTTTGCAAAAGAAAAATGAGTAGAGGGAAAAGTGCAATAAGTTGATTACTACATGCATGAACTTTCACATGCGCAATGAACATGCGTTACTGTAGTGACAATCCTACAGTGATAAAATGTGGACCAGCGGACTTTAACAACCATCAGCCACCCCATGAACCGAATCTGCTGCTTCTTCCTCCTCCTCAGATACCATGCCAAGTATTGTCACGCAGGTCTCCGACAGTGGAACATACCGGTTCTTTACCTGCTCCAGGAAGGCTGAGTGAAAGCCCGTCAGCTGTAACGGATGCGGGCCTGCTGTTTTTGACCAATCTCAGAGTTCGAGTGCAGCGCCCCAGAGTCCTGGTCGTTGCAGTAATGTCGCTCTGCCACTAAGGGGAGTGATGTTACGTCTGATTGCACTAAAGGAGTTCACCTGACCAGGTATCACACACACACTACACTTCACACTCCGGCCACCCGGGGGAGTGGTTCTATCTAGTAGGCCACTCCTCACGCTCTGGTAAAACTGGGGGTTGGACAGGAAGTTAGGGAGAAAGCAGCCCGGGAGAGTTCGGGAGAGGACCTGTCAGGGGTGGGATCCTGACAGCGGCCTAACGAAAAGGACAGATCGTTACGGAGCCGTGCTTGAGTGATATAGCGGCAGGCTTCTTAGAAAGGACACGAAGCGAGGTTTATTGTGGAGAAGTGAGAAGTGAGATCACAGTACAAAGGAGAATAGAACCAGTAGGAGTCGTGCCTTAAGATCGTGGCAACATCCTACTGAGGCGCATAACCGGTGGCCGGGGCACCGAGGAAGTAACAAACTCTACGCATTACTTCGAACTACGGCAGGACAGTTAACTTCAGGTTGGTTGTCTCACCTTTTTTTACACCTAACGAAGACAACGGAGGCAATTGTGGGAGAGGGGCATCTCTAGGGTCCCAGAATAACTCCAGGCCTACCCCGTCATACGGGTGCGTCCTAGCCATATCATCTGGGGGACGGAGAGAGAAAGAACATCAGACACAGACACAACAGTTGTGAGGACTATCCCGTGGTGCTCAGCAGGGAGGTACTACAACACACAGGCGCTAGAAGGTAGGCACTGATTTCCACCTGCAAAGGGAACTCTGGGTGTGCCTTCGGACCGGCCGGTCTCAGCCAGCCCTGATAGCAGTGCTCTGGATTGCGGATGCTGAAGCCTTCAGTAAAGAGGTAAAGAGACTGCAACCCTGTGTCCTCGTTATTCATCGCACCTTGCACCACGCACCATCACCACACCTTTCATTGGACGCCCCTTAGCAGGGTCACGGACCGGGTCTAGCCACCGTGACAACCCTAGGACCGAGACTGAGAGGCCCGGTACTGAGTACCCCTCGGCCCTGCGTCGGCCCTGCGTCAATCCACTGTAATATCTCCGCCTGCACCTCAAACACGGTCCAGCTGTTTGTCCGGTTCGCCGTACTCCACCCTTTCTAAACACTGCAGCCAGCTTGTAAAAAAGAAGACTGAGAGGAGACTTAATAGCTGTCTACAAATATCTCAAGGGCTGTCACATTGTAGAAGGATCATCTTTATTCTCATTTGCACAAGGAAAGACTAGAAGTAATGGCATGAAACTGAATGGGAGGAGACACAGATTAGATATTAGAAAAAAACTTTTTGACAGTTAGGGTGATTAATGAGTGGAACAGGCTGCCACAAGAGGTTGTGAGTTCTCCTTCAATGGAAGTCTTCAAACATAGGCTGGACAGACATCTGTCTGGGATGATTTACTGAATCCTGCTTTGAGCAGGGGGTTGGACCCAGGAGGTCCCTTCCAAATCTAACATTCTATGATTCTATTAACATCCCTTGGTCCTGCAGTTGTGGTCACGTAAAAGATTGCTTCCTCCTACGCATGACTAAGCTAAGAGGTTGAACTCCAGCATCTCCAATCTGTTGGCCGCGGAAATGCTGCCTTTCCGCCTGGTAGATACAGACGGTGTCCAAAAGCTGATGCCCGTCGCAGTCCCCCAGTACCAGTTGCCAGTCACCATTCTAAGAAAGCTGTGCCTGCGCTACACCAGCATGTCGTAGACAACATCACCTGTTCCTTGACTAAATCTATGTCTGCCAAGGTACATTTCACTACAAACACTTGGACGAGTGTTGTGAACTCTATTTTTAGGCTCCCTCTAGTGGTCACAAGCAGTACTGTGTAGTGTTGTCTTTCTGCAGGTTGGCTGCATCAGCTGGTTCGTTATCCTTGGTTGGTTTCCTATTTAGCTCACCTGGATACTCAGTTCCTTGCCTGCTATCAATGTATTCAGTGCTCTTCAGATTCCTTGTGACTACCTTGCTCCCAGTCTCTCCAAGACAAGCTAAGTTTTTGTTTGTTCATTTTTTGATTATCAGCATTCATCATGTTTCTTGTCCAGCTTGCTAAAATGTGATCTCCTCGCTTGCTGGTTGCTCTAGGGGACTGAGTTTCTCCCCCCACACCGTTAGTTGGTGCGGGGGTTCTTGAAATCTCAGTGTGGATATTTTGTAAGGGTTTTTTACTGACCGCACAGACCCCTTTTCTATTTTCTGCTATCTAGTATTAGTGGGCCTCATTTGCTGAATCTGTTTTCACCCCTGTGTATGTGCCTTCCTCTTACCTCACCGTTATTACATGTTGGGGGCTTCTATATCTTTGGGGATTATTTCTCTGGAGGCAAGAGAGGTCTTTCTTTCTCTCTAGGGGTAGTTAGTTCCTCAGGCTGGCTCGAGACGTCTAGGATTTTTAGGCACGTTCACCGGCTACCTCTAGTGTGTTTGGATAGGTTCAGTTTTGCGGTCAGTCCAGTTTACCACCTCCCTAGAGCTTGTCCTATGTTTGTTACTTAGCTGGAGTAATTTGTGATCCTCAACCACTAAGGATCATAACAGTATAGCAGGCCAAAAAGTGTTTAATGCATCGCAGAAGTGGGATAAAAAGAAGACCTGAGTACATTTTTTTTTTTCCTCCCGCTTTTCCTTTGCTGCAGTCTGTTTAGCTTCTTTCATCCCCTTGAACTCTGGGTGGTTTTGAGCTCAGCTGCAGACATGAATATTCAGACTCTGACTTCTAGTGTGGATCATCTTACTGCACAGGTGCAAAGTATTCAGGATTTTGTTATTCATAGCCCTATGTCAGAACCAAAGATACCCATTCCTGAGTTGTTTTCTGGAGATAGATCTAGGTTTATGAATTTTAAGAATAATTGTAAGTTATTTCTATCTCTGAGACCTCGTTCCTCTGGTGATTCCGCTCAGCAAGTTAAAATTGTTATCTCCTTGTTGCGTGGCGACCCTCAAGATTGGGCCTTCTCTCTGGCGCCAGGAGATCCTGCATTGCTTAATGTAGATGCATTTTTTCTGGCTCTTGGACTGCTTTATGAGGAGCCTAATCTTGAGAATCAGGCAGAAAAAGCGTTGCTGGCTATCTCTCAAGGTCAGGATGAGACCTGAGTCTATGCAATGTGACCGAACTCTGACCAGAATTGAGCGACAAAGTCATAGACGTCAAAATGGGTTGTGCTTTTACTGTGGTGATTCTACTCATGTTATCTCAGCATGCTCTAAACGCTTAAAGAAAATCGCTAAACCTGTCACCATTGGTACTATACAGCCTAAATTTATTTTGTCTGTTACTTTGATTTGTTCTTTGTCGTCTTACCCGGTTATGGCTTTTGTGGATTCGGGTGCTGCCCTGAATCTGATGGATTTGTCGTTTGCCAGGCGCTGTGGTTTTGTCCTGGAGCCTTTGGAATTTCCTATTCCTCAGAGGGGAATTGATGCTACGCCATTGGCTGAGAATAAGCCTCAGTATTGGACGCAAATGACCATGTGCATGACTCCCGTACATCAGGAGGTGATTCGCTTTCTAGTTTTGCATAATTTGCATGATGTTGTCGTTTTGGGTCTGCCATGGCTGCAGGCTCATAATCCAGTTTTAGATTGGAAAGCTATGTCTGTGTCAAGTTGGGGTTGTCAGGGAATTCATGGCGATACTCCGTTGGTGTCTATTGCTTCTTCCACTCCTTCTGAGGTCCCTGAGTTTTTGTCTGACTACCAGGATGTATTTGATGAGCCCAGGTCCAGTGCCCTGCCCCCTCATAGGGATTGTGACCGTGCTATAAATTTAATTCCTGGTAGTAAATTCCCTAAGGGACGACTTTTTAATTTGTCTACAGGTCCTTCTCAAAAAATTAGCATATAGTGTTAAATTTCATTATTTACCATAATGTAATGATTACAATTAAACTTTCATATATTATAGATTCATTATCCACCAACTGAAATTTGTCAGGTCTTTTATTGTTTTAATACTGATGATTTTGGCATACAACTCTGATAACCCAAAAAACCTGTCTCAATAAATTAGCATATTTCACCCGTCCAATCAAATAAAAGTGTTTTTTAATAACAAACAAAAAAAACATCAAATAATAATGTTCAGTTATGCACTCAATACTTGGTCGGGAATCCTTTGGCAGAAATGACTGCTTCAATGCGGCGTGGCATGGAGGCAATCAGCCTGTGACACTGCTGAGATGTTATGGAGGCCCAGGATGCTTCAATAGCGGCCTTAAGCTCATCCAGAGTGTTGGGTCTTGCGTCTCTCAACTTTCTCTTCACAATATCCCACAGATTCTCTATGGGGTTCAGGTCAGGAGAGTTGGCAGGCCAATTGAGCACAGTAATACCATGGTCAGTAAACCATTTACCAGTGGTTTTGGCACTGTGAGCAGGTGCCAGGTCGTGCTGAAAAATGAAATCTTCATCTCCATAAAGCATTTCAGCCGATGGAAGCATGAAGTGCTCCAAAATCTCCTGATAGCTAGCTGCATTGACCCTGCCCTTGATGAAACACAGTGGACCAACACCAGCAGCTGACATGGCACCCCACACCATCACTGACTGTGGGTACTTGACACTGGACTTCAGGCATTTTGGCATTTCCTTCTCCCCAGTCTTCCTCCAGACTCTGGCACCTTGATTTCCGAATGACATGAAAAATTTGCTTTCATCAGAAAAAAGTACTTGGGACCACTTAGCAACAGTCCAGTGCTGCTTCTCTGTAGCCCAGGTCAGGCGCTTCTGCCGCTGTTTATGGTTCAAAAGTGGCTTTACCTGGGGAATGCGGCACCTGTAGCCCATTTCCTGCACACGCCTGTGCACGGTGGCTCTGGATGTTTCCACACCAGACTCAGTCCACTGCTTCCTCAGGTTCCCCAAGGTCTGGAATCGGTCCTTCTCCACAATCTTCCTCAGGGTCCGGTCACCTCTTCTCGTTGTACAGCGTTTTCTGCCACATTGTTTCCTTCCAACAGACTTACCATTGAGGTGCCTTGATACAGCACTCTGGGAACAGCCTATTTGTTGAGAAATTTCTTTCTGGGTCTTACCCTCTTGCTTGAGGGTGTCAATGATGGCCTTCTTGACATCTGTCAGGTCGCTAGTCTTACCCATGATGGGGGTTTTGAGTAATGAACCAGGCAGGGAGTTTTTAAAAGCCTCAGGTATCTTTTGCATGTGTTTAGAGTTAATTAGTTGATTCAGAAGATTAGGGTAATAGGTCGTTTAGAGAACCTTTTCTTGATATGCTAATTTATTGAGACAGGTTTTTTGGGTTATCAGGAGTTGTATGCCAAAATCATCAGTATTAAAACAATAAAAGACCTGACAAATTTCAGTTGGTGGATAATGAATCTATAATATATGAAAGTTTAATTGTAATCATTACATTATGGTAAATAATGAAATTTAACACTATATGCTAATTTTTTGAGAAGGACCTGTATACCAGAGCATGCTGCGATGCGGAGTTATATAAAGGAGTCTTTGGAGAAGGGACATATTCGCCCATCCTCTTCCCCTCTTGGTGCAGGATTTTTTTTTGTGGCCAAGAAGGACGGTTCTTTGAGACCTTGTATAGATTACCGTGGAGGAACAGATGATTGGCCTCGGGGAGACCAAAACATCCAACACCGCGGAGACACCATCACGTGTTTCTCAACGCAGTGATCCAGAACACTGCCCCCATCCCTTATGGGAAATATGCAAATGCATGTAGGATAGCTGCGGAGACACCATCACGTGTTTCTCGACGCAAGCAGTGAATAGCCAGACCTTTCCCCGGGAGGGAACAACCACGGGAAGGGCAGCATCCAATAAAGGAAAACATCCAATACAGGAAAACCACCTATGCCAAGCATGGTATCCATCCACAGACAGCTGTTTCGGGGTGTTTGCCCCTCATCAGTGTGGAGTAGGAATCTGGCTATTAGGAGCAGTGCCTAGTAAAAGGCTGTGAAGGAACAGATGATTGGCCTCGGGGAGACCAAAACATCCAACACCGCGGAGACACCATCACGTGTTTCTCAACGCAGTGATCCAGAACACTGCCCCCATCCCTTATGGGAAATATGCAAATGCATGTAGGATAGCTGCGGAGACACCATCACGTGTTTCTCGACGCAAGCAGTGAATAGCCAGACCTTTCCCCGGGAGGGAACAACCACGGGAAGGGCAGCATCCAATAAAGGAAAACATCCAATACAGGAAAACCACCTATGCCAAGCATGGTATCCATCCACAGACAGCTGTTTCGGGGTGTTTGCCCCTCATCAGTGTGGAGTAGGAATCTGGCTATTAGGAGCAGTGCCTAGTAAAAGGCTGTGAAGGAACAGATGATTGGCCTCGGGGAGACCAAAACATCCAACACCGCGGAGACACCATCACGTGTTTCTCAACGCAGTAATCCAGAACACTGCCCCCATCCCTTATGGGAAATATGCAAATGCATGTAGGATAGCTGCGGAGACACCATCACGTGTTTCTCGACGCAAGCAGTGAATAGCCAGACCTTTCCCCGGGAGGGAACAACCACGGGAAGGGCAGCATCCAATAAAGGAAAACATCCAATACAGGAAAACCACCTATGCCAAGCATGGTATCCATCCACAGACAGCTGTTTCGGGGTGTTTGCCCCTCATCAGTGTGGAGTAGGAATCTGGCTATTAGGAGCAGTGCCTAGTAAAAGGCTGTGAAGGAACAGATGATTGGCCTCGGGGAGACCAAAACATCCAACACCGCGGAGACACCATCACGTGTTTCTCAACGCAGTGATCCAGAACACTGCCCCCATCTCTTATGGGAAATATGCAAATGCATGTAGGATAGCTGCGGAGACACCATCACGTGTTTCTCGACGCAAGCAGTGAATAGCCAGACCTTTCCCTGGGAGGGAACAACCACGGGAAGGGCAGCATCCAATAAAGGAAAACATCCAATACAGGAAAACCACCTATGCCAAGCATGGTATCCATCCACAGACAGCTGTTTCGGGGTGTTTGCCCCTCATCAGTGTGGAGTAGGAATCTGGCTATTAGGAGCAGTGCCTAGTAAAAGGCTGTGAAGGAACAGATGATTGGCCTCGGGGAAACCAAAACATCCAACACCGCGGAGACACCATCACTTGTTTCTCAACGCAGTGATCCAGAACACTGCCCCCATCCCTTATGGGAAATATGCAAATGCATGTAGGATAGCTGCGGAGACACCATCACGTGTTTCTCGACGCAAGCAGTGAATAGCCAGACCTTTCCCCGGGAGGGAACAACCACGGGAAGGGCAGCATCCAATAAAGGAAAACATCCAATACAGGAAAACCACCTATGCCAAGCATGGTATCCATCCACAGACAGCTGTTTCGGGGTGTTTGCCCCTCATCAGTGTGGAGTAGGAATCTGGCTATTAGGAGCAGTGCCTAGTAAAAGGCTGTGAAGGAACAGATGATTGGCCTCGGGGAGACCAAAACATCCAACACCGCGGAGACACCATCACGTGTTTCTCAACTCAGTGATCCAGAACACTGCCCCCATCCCTTATGGGAAATATGCAAATGCATGTAGGATAGCTGCGGAGACACCATCACGTGTTTCTCGACGCAAGCAGTGAATAGCCAGACCTTTCCCCGGGAGGGAACAACCACGGGAAGGGCAGCATCCAATAAAGGAAAACATCCAATACAGGAAAACCACCTATGCCAAGCATGGTATCCATCCACAGACAGCTGTTTCGGGGTGTTTGCCCCTCATCAGTATGGAGTAGGAATCTGGCTATTAGGAGCAGTGCCTAGTAAAAGGCTGTGAAGGAACAGATGATTGGCCTCGGGGAGACCAAAACATCCAACACCGCGGAGACACCATCACGTGTTTCTCAACGCAGTGATCCAGAACACTGCGCCCATCCCTTATGGGAAATATGCAAATGCATGTAGGATAGCTGCGGAGACACCATCACGTGTTTCTTGACGCAAGCAGTGAATAGCCAGACCTTTCCCCGGGAGGGAACAACCACGGGAAGGGAAACACGTGATGGTGTCTCCGCAGCTATCCTACATGCATTTGCATATTTCCCATAAGGGATGGGGGCAGTGTTCTGGATCACTGCGTTGAGAAACACGTGATGGTGTCTCCGCGGTGTTGGATGTTTTGGTCTCCCCGAGGCCAATCATCTGTTCCTTCACAGCCTTTTACTAGGCACTGCTCCTAATAGCCAGATTCCTACTCCACACTGATGAGGGGCAAACACCCCGAAACAGCTGTCTGTGGATGGATACCATGCTTGGCATAGGTGGTTTTCCTGTATTGGATGTTTTCCTTTATTGGATGCTGCCCTTCCCGTGGTTGTTCCCTCCCGGGGAAAGGTCTGGCTATTCACTGCTTGCGTCGAGAAACACGTGATGGTGTCTCCGCAGCTATCCTACATGCATTTGCATATTTCCCATAAGAGGTGGGGGCAGTGTTCTGGATCACTGCGTTGAGAAACATGTGATGGTGTCTCCGCGGTGTTGGATGTTTTGGTCTCCCCGAGGCCAATCATCTGTTCCTTCACAGCCTTTTACTAGGCACTGCTCCTAATAGCCAGATTCCTACTCCACACTGATGAAGGGCAAACACCCCGAAACAGCTGTCTGTGGATGGATACCATGCTTGGCATAGGTGGTTTTCCTGTATTGGATGTTTTCATTTATTGGATGCTGCCCTTCCCGTGGTTGTTCCCTCCCGGGGAAAGGTCTGGCTATTCACTGCTTGCATCGAGAAACACGTGATGGTGTCTCCGCAGCTATCCTACATGCATTTGCATATTTCCCATAAGGGATGGGGGCAGTGTTCTGGATCACTGCGTTGAGAAACACGTGATGGTGTCTCCGCGGTGTTGGATGTTTTGGTCTCCCCGAGGCCAATCATCTGTTCCTTCACAGCCTTTTAGTAGGCACTGCTCCTAATAGCCAGATTCCTACTCCACACTGATGAGGGGCAAACACCCCGAAACAGCTGTCTGTAGATGGATACCATGCTTGGCATAGGTGGTTTTCCTGTATTGGATGTTTTCCTTTATTGGATGCTGCCCTTCCCGTGGTTGTTCCCTCCCGGGGAAAGGTCTGGCTATTCACTGCTTGCGTCGAGAAACACGTGATGGTGTCTCCGCAGCTATCCTACATGCACTTGTATAGATTACCGTCTTCTGAATAAAATCACAGTCAAATTTCAGTATCCTCTGCCATTATTGTCTGATTTGTTTGCTCGGATTAAGGGTGCCAGTTGGTTCACCAAGATAGATCTCCGTGGTGCGTATAACCTTGTGCGCATTAAGCAGGGAGATGAATGGAAAACAGCATTTAATACGCCCGAAGGCCATTTTGAGTACTTGGTGATGCCTTTTGGACTCTCTAATGCTCCTTCTGTGTTTCAGTCCTTCATGCATGACATCTTCCGAGAATATCTGGATAAATTTATGATTGTTTATCTGGATGACATTTTGGTCTTTTCTGATGATTGGGAGTCCCATGTGAAGCAGGTCAGGATGGTGTTTCAGGTCCTGCGTGCTAATGCTTTATTTGTGAAGGGCTCAAAATGCCTCTTCGGAGTACAGAAGGTCTCCTTTTTGGGTTTTATTTTTTCCCCTTCTACTGTGGAGATGGACCCAGTCAAGGTCCAGGCTATTCATGACTGGACTCAGCCCACGTCTGTTAAGAGTCTTCAGAAGTTCTTGGGTTTTGCTAATTTTTACCGTCGTTTCATCGCTAATTTTTCTAGTGTGGTTAAACCTTTGACGGATTTGACCAAGAAGGGTTCTGATGTGACTAATTGGTCTCCTGCGGCCGTGGAGGCCTTTCGGGAGCTGAAGCACCGGTTTTCTTCAGCTCCAGTCTTATGTCAGCCAGATGTCTCTCTCCCCTTCCAGGTCGAGGTTGATGCTTCTGAGATTGGAGCAGGGGCTGTTTTGTCGCAGAGAAGCTCTGATGGCTCTGTGATGAAGCCATGTGCTTTCTTTTCAAGAAAATTTTCGCCTGCCGAGAGGAATTATGATGTTGGTAATCGGGAGTTGTTGGCTATGAAGTGGGCATTTGAGGAGTGACGACATTGGCTCGAAGGAGCTAAACATCGTGTGGTGGTCTTGACTGATCACAAAAATCTGATTTACCTCGAGTCTGCCAAGCGCCTGAATCCTAGACAGGCTCGTTGGTCGTTGTTTTTCTCCCGTTTCAACTACGTGGTCTCATACCTGCCTGGTTCGAAGAACGTGAAGGCTGATGCACTTTCTAGGAGTTTTGTGCCTGACTCTCCGGGAGTTTCTGAGCCGGCTGGTATTCTCAGAGAGGGAGTGATTTTGTCTGCCATTTCCCCAGATTTGCGACGAGTGCTGCAGAAATTTCAGGCGGATAGACCTGACCGTTGTCCACCAGAGAGATTGTTTGTCCCGGATAGATGGACCAGCAGAGTTATTTCCGAGGTTCATTCTTCGGTGTTGGCGGGTCATCCTGGGATTTTTGGTACCAGAGATTTGGTGGCTAGGTCCTTCTGGTGGCCTTCCTTGTCGCGGGATGTGCGTTCCTTTGTGCAGTCTTGTGGGATTTGTGCTCGGGCTAAGCCTTGCTGTTCTCGTGCCAGCGGTTTGCTTTTGCCTTTGCCTGTCCCGAAAAGGCCTTGGACGCACATTTCCATGGATTTTATTTCGGATCTTCCAGTATCTCAGAAAATGTCTGTAATCTGGGTGGTGTGTGATCGTTTTTCCAAGATGGTCCATTTGGTGCCCTTGCCTAAGTTGCCTTCCTCCTCCGATTTGGTTCCTCTATTTTTTCAGAATGTGGTTCGCTTGCACGGCATTCCTGAAAATATTGTGTCTGATAGAGGATCCCAGTTTGTGTCAAGGTTTTGGCGGACTTTTTGTGCTAAGATGGGCATTGATTTGTCTTTTTCGTCGGCCTTCCATCCTCAGACTAATGGCCAAACCGAGCGAACTAATCAGACGTTGGAAACTTATTTGAGATGTTTTGTTTCTGCTGATCAGGATGATTGGGTGACTTTTTGCCATTGGCTGAGTTTGCCCTTAATAATCGGGCTAGTTCTGCTACTTTGATTTCGCCTTTTTTCTGCAATTCTGGTTTCCATCCTCGTTTTTCCTGGGGTCAGGTTGAGTCTTCCGACTGTCCTGGGGTGGATTCTGTGGTGGATAGGTTGCAGCAGATTTGGAACCATGTGGTGGACAATTTGAGGTTGTCACAGGAGAAGGCTCAGCGCTTTGCCAACCGCCGCCGCGGTCTAGGTCCCCGACTTCGTGTTGGGGATTTGGTGTGGCTGTCTTCTCGGTATGATCCTCTGAAGGTCTCCTCTCCTAAATTCAAGCCTCGCTTCATCGGTCCTTATAAGATCTTGGAAATTCTTAACCCGGTGTCTTTTCGTTTGGATCTCCCAGCATCGTTTGCCATTCATAATGTGTTCCATAGGTCTTTGTTGCGGAGGTATGTGGTGCCTGTGGTTCCTTCTGTCGAGCCTTCTGCTCCGGTGCTGGTCGAGGGCGAATTGGAGTACGTGGTGGAGAAGATTTGGGATTCTCGTATCTCTAGACGGAGGCTTCAGTATTTGGTTAAGTGGAAGGGCTATGGTCAGGAGGATAATTCCTGGGTTGTCGCCTCTGATGTTCATGCGGCCGATTTGGTTCGTGCCTTCCACGCGGCTCATCCTGATCGCCCTGGGGGTCTTGATGAGGGTTCGGTGACCCCTCCTCAAGGGGGGGGGTACTGTTGTGAACTCTATTTTTAGGCTCCCTCTAGTGGTCACAAGCGGTACTGTGTAGTGTTGTCTTTCTGCAGGTTGGCTGCATCAGCTGGTTCGTTATCCTTGGTTGGTTTCCTATTTAGCTCACCTGGATACTCAGTTCCTTGCCTGCTATCAATGTATTCAGTGCTCTTCAGATTCCTTGTGACTACCTTGCTCCCAGTCTCTCCAAGACAAGCTAAGTTTTTGTTTGTTCATTTTTTGATTATCAGCATTCATCATGTTTCTTGTCCAGCTTGCTAAAATGTGATCTCCTCGCTTGCTGGTTGCTCTAGGGGACTGAGTTTCTCCCCCCACACCGTTAGTTGGTGCGGGGGTTCTTGAAATCTCAGTGTGGATATTTTGTAAGGGTTTTTTACTGACCGCACAGACCCCTTTTCTATTTTCTGCTATCTAGTATTAGTGGGCCTCATTTGCTGAATCTGTTTTCACCCCTGTGTATGTGCCTTCCTCTTACCTCACCGTTATTACATGTTGGGGGCTTCTATATCTTTGGGGATTATTTCTCTGGAGGCAAGAGAGGTCTTTCTTTCTCTCTAGGGGTAGTTAGTTCCTCAGGCTGGCTCGAGACGTCTAGGATTTTTAGGCACGTTCACCGGCTACCTCTAGTGTGTTTGGATAGGTTCAGTTTTGCGGTCAGTCCAGTTTACCACCTCCCTAGAGCTTGTCCTATGTTTGTTACTTAGCTGGAGTAATTTGTGATCCTCAACCACTAAGGATCATAACAGACGAGTAAGCATGGCCAAGGGCGTTACATCTTGGTGACTTGGCATTGAGTGACTCTGGTGGCTTTGTGGGCAGGCGGGGAAGGAGCTGCTCCACAAGTTTTGGAATTCCCAAGGCTTGCAGGACAAACTTCTGTATTTCAAACTTCCTCCACTGCTTCTGCCTCCTCCACCTCCTCTAGGGCCTCCACCTGCGCCCTCAATCTCTGCCTTAATGAGACACGAGTTTCCACAGTGCAGAGCGTATCTCCACCACCTCTGTACTGCGCAGCCAGGGCTCATCGCAATCAGGCAGTGTTGAAATTGATATGCCTTGATGATCGCAGTCACACAGCTGAAGAGTTGTGGACAGCTCTCCAGTCTGAGTTTGAGCAATGGCTGCATCCACTGAACCTGGATCCAGAGAAGGCCGTGTCCGATATCCTTACGAATCTGGTAGCGGCCCTACGCCGAGGCAAGCTCACACACGTGCCTTGCAAGGCTCACATCCTCACCCTGGTGGTACAGCAATTTCTCCACCACTATACTGGACTAGGTGAGCTGCTGCAGAAAGCACAGAAGCTGTGATCACTTCTGCCGTTCACACCTCTCAGGTCATCGACTTACATCGATACAGAGGTCTTTGTCCATGCCAGTTAACAGGTTGATATATGATGTGCCGACATGGTGGAATTCCACTCTGCAAATGTTACAGCGACTGTGGCATCAGCCATGAGCCCTGATGCAGTATGTTTTGTCATATAGCCTTGGCCAACGCAGTACGGACATGGGGAATCTCAAGTTTGTGGAGTAGACACAGATTAAGGACCTCTGCACCCTTCTGCACAGTTTTGAAATGGCTACTAAGATGGTTAGCGCTGACGATGCCATCATCTGCATCACTATTCCAGTCATCTACATCCTGGAGCAGACTTTGAATAGCCTGCGGGAGGAGGTGGTGGTTCCAGAGGAAGCAGAGGAGGATGCGAAGGGATAACAATGTCTCAAAGTTCCAGACTGTCCTCACACAGGCGGCTGCCAAGGGAGGTTGGATTACTGCGATCGACAGGGGCTGGTGATAAGAGACAAACTGTTAGTGAAGGTACAAGAGCTGAAGAACAAATGGAGGAGGAAGAGGTGATGGGTGAGCAACTGTTAGGAGATGAAGAGAATAATCATCCCCTCTCTGTTGTTCATAGTTGGCTGGAGGGGACGGAGCAAACAAGTATCAGTGTTACCCAGCCACCAACACAACATGGGCTTGGACCTCATGGAGGAGCCCGACATATGAGTGCGTTCTTGTTGCACTATCTGCAACATGATCTCCGTATAGTTTTGATTCAAAATAATGCTGACTACTGGGTTGCCACTTTGTTAGATCCACATTATTAGGATAAATTTTGTCAGATGCTTCCCGCCCTGGAAAGGGACCCGCGAATAATGGTGTATCGAAATACGCTTTTACACAACCTTAAGAGAGCTTTTCCCCAAGACAGCAGTGAGGCACACAGTGTGCATTGCAGCTCTAGACTTCCAACCTCCGGTACTTCAATTCGTCAATGTCAAAACATTAGCAGCAGCAGCAGTAGTCTAAGTGGCAGAAGCAATTTTTGAGAGTTCTTTGACACATTTTTAAGACCAGCTCGTGCAACAGCACAACTGAGTCCAAGTCTGACACGTGGTGAACGACTGCAGAGGATGGTACAGGAGTATCTAGAACTCATGTTAAAACATGATAAAACATTGTAGTGTAACGGGGCTGGGTGATGGAACCACTGGCTAGGGACCAAGGAAAGTCTGGAGTGCCTCACTAAATCTGACCTCGATACACAGCAGCTGATGATACTGTTATACGAGGAAAGACTAAGGAGGTGGGACCAGGTGCTGCTCCAGGACTGACCACGGGAAGATGGCAGATGACCCCCTAGAGACGGGTAGCTGGGATGGCCTGATGGAGGGACAGTAGATGCATGCAGGCACTGTAGGAACATGGGAATCATGGATTCAGACTGGACCGGCTGACATACAGATAAGCACTGGCAGGTGCGAACAGTGAGTGGGAGGTCTGCAGTATATATGTCATATAGGATACACCGAGACTGCTGTGTATCCATCACATACAAGACACTGAGATGAGACTGCTGTGTATACTTCACAAATGAGTCACTGAGGCCGTTATATATAAAGCACATAGGAGACACTGAGGATGTTATGCATACATCACATAGGAGATACTGAGGACATTATACATATATCACATAGATACTGAAGCCAGTGTGTATATATCAGATAAGAGATGCTGGGGCTGGTACATACAGTTGTGTGAAAAAGTGTTTGCCCCCTTCCTGATTTCCTATTCTTTTGCATGTTTGACACAATTAAATGTTTCAGATCACCAAACAAATTTATATATTAGACAAAGATAACACAAGTAAACACAATATGCAAATTAAATTTTGAAATTAAGGTCTTTATTGTTAAGAGAAAAAGAAATCCCAAACTACAGGATCCTGTGTGAAAAAGCGATTACCCCCTAAACCTAATAACTGGTTGGGCCACCTTTAGCAACAACGGCAATCAAGCGTTTGCAATAACTGGCAATGAGTCTTTTACAATGCTCTGTAGGAATTTGGCCCACTCATCTTTGCAGAATTGTTGTAACTCGGCCACACTGGATGGTTTTTGAACATGAATCTCCTTTTTAAAGTCATGCCACAGTATCTGAATTGAATTAAGGTCAGGACTTTGACTAAGCCACTTCAAAGTCTTAATTTTGTTTCTTTTAAGACATTCATAGGTGGACTTGCTGTTGTGTTTTGAATAGTTTGGAGCGCCCCCAGATTTCCAGTCCGGTGACCCCAATACTATATGCCTTACCCAAAACCCACAAAAATCAATACCCGCCACCTATGAGACCAATTGTGTCGGGGATTGGATCTCTGGGTGAGAGGCTGGGAGAGTGGCTTGATCTGCTCCTCCAGCCTCTTGTCCAGAGGACACCTGGTTATTTGAAGGACAGTACAGACGTCCTTAATGTCATGAAGGATTTTTTCTGGCAGTCTAATTTTTCGTGGATTACCTCAGATGTTATTTCCTTATATATGTCTATACCACATGAGATAGCGTTACACGCACTCAAATTTCACATGGAAAAATACAGCAATTTTTCTCCAGATCTTCAGTCTTATGTAATAGAAGTTACTTTTTTTCTCATGACTACAAACTTTTTTTGCTTTAATCAGGTCTACTACATGCAAATTAGCGGTGTTTCAATGGGGGCCAAATACTCGCCTTCCCTCGCTAATTTGGTGATGAGTTGGTGGGAGGAATCATATGTCTATAGTGCTGAGAACCCATTCAAAGACTGCATATGCTGGTACGGTAGATACATCGATGATATCATTATGATCTGGAATTCCGATGTATCCACCGTACAGGATTTAATTAATTATTTCAATTGTAACCCTTTCAACCTTAGATTTACGGCTCGCCAGGAATCCGCATGTATAGAGTTTTTAGATCTAAAACTAAGGGGCGTATCCAATATTCCTGTTATTACATCTACTTTTAGGAAATCCACAGCAGGAAATACGATATTGCGGGCCAATAGTCACCATCCTAAACATACGATTAAAAGTATACCTGTAGGTGAAATGGTAAGAGCCAAACGTAATTGCAGTACACAGGAAGATTACTATCAGGAGGTTGAGAATATCAAGAAAAGACTCACACAGAGAGGATACAGCCAGTGGCATTTACAAAGAGCAGAAAAAATAGTTGCACGAAGACCACGCTTTAAATCCAAACAAAATAAAAGTACATGCCCCACAAACCCTATTACTGTACTTTTTCAGTATAGTAATCAATTCTCTTCTATCAGTAAACTGATTAGAGATAACCTGATCATTCTGAAAGAAAGGGATGTAGAATTGTATCTAGAAGAGCACCCTCTCTGGGTTCTAGTTTGTCATCAAGTTCTTTGGATACTTCCCATACCCAGTCCTCCAATTGGCTTAGTACTAAAGGCTTTCATAAATGTGGGGCTACAGCTTGTAAAACCTGCAAATTCTCATGAAAGTGTCTTGATTTTACTGATGTTGGTAATCAGAACACGTATACCATTAAGACATTCCTGAATTGTAACACCAAGAATGTAGTTTACATTATGGAATGTATAGTCTGCCACCTTAAATATGTTGGCAGTACTATGCGTTCATTAAAGACGAGAATTCGGGAACACATTTATGACGTAGAGAATGTCAACACTAATAGAAACACATCTCAGGTCTCACAACATTTTATTAACCAACATCAATCTAATCTGGAGTCACTCAGAGTTTATGTGATCGAAAAAACGCACAAACCATTCAGGGGGGGAGACACAGAGGTAATTCTGAGAAATAGAGAAACCTGGTGGATTTTCAAACTTGGGACCAGAATACCGCATGGTCTCAACAAAATTATTATTATTATCGTTTTTTGTTATAATTTCGGTCATTATTTAAAAGAAAGTTTTTTCACTTCCCCTTCTTTCTCCTTCTCCATTATCAAATCCCTTTCCAATTGGCACAAAATAATATACTTTTGCAATAGTAAAAGATTTATTTAGTCTTATCGGGTTTTTTTTGTGGGCGTTTATTTACAGTTTACCTTTTGGATTCTGTCTTCATGATTTGGGTTTTGTTTCTGCTCCAATGCTTGAACTGTCTCCAGGCGAATGAATCTCATAGCCTTGTTGTCTCCTTCTCTGAGCATTTAACCACGAGTCCATTACACATCCATATTGATCTTTGGGACACAAAAGCTTGCACCGTAAACTCACTAAGATCTACACATGGTACTAAATCTATCTTTAGGTTATTTACCATATTCCATCATAGTGTTAGTGTAGAATACTAGGTTCTAATGCAGATATTACTTAGGAGCAAGCTTGTCTCTACATCTGATGTCAGATTATTTTGTTGAAACTTGTCATATTTATTGTGCTAAATGAAATTTTGTATACTTCATAGTAATGTTTACAAATAATTTATAATTCTGTATGCAACATTCTTTATTTCTATCTAGCCAAAGCATTTGTTTTTGTTTTTGTGTCTTTTCGTTTTTTTGTTTTATATTTTGTCTTGCATGTATTCACATGTGCTTTTACTCTGTTCAATAATTGCGTCAACTGCGTTAATCAATTGCAGCACCGGTGTGTTCACCGGACTTTGGTATAAAGGCACGAGACAAAACCTCTAACAGATATCATGACTAAGGGTGCTCTGTCACCAGAAACGCGTTGATATTGTTTTTATTTTTGTTGTTGCTGATGTTTTTATCCTCCACATATATGATTGAAGTGAATAAAGGAACGACACGTTTTTTCACTATCTCGTTGAGCTGGATTTTTCTTCTTTCTTCTGAGCGCCCCCAGATGCAGGGCAATGGGGTACTCGGTAAAGGGTCCCTTTGTCGCAGTTCTGGGGATGTCACGGTGGCCCGACCCGGTCCGTGGCCCTGCTAAGGGGCGTCCAATTAAAGGTGTAGGTGGTGGTGGTTTAGGTCACGGTAAATAACGAGGACACAAGGTTGCAGTCTCTTTACCTTTTACTGTAGACTTCGGCATCCACAATCCGGAGCACTGCTAACAGGGCTTGCTGAGACCGGCCGGTCCGAAGGCACATCCAGAGTTCCCTTTGCAGGTGGAAATCAGTAGCCTTCCTACTTGCGCCTGTGTGTTGTAGTACCTCCCTGCTGAGCACCACGGGATAGTCCTCACAACTCTTGTGTCTGTTTCTGATGTTCTCTCTCTCTCCGTCCCCCAGTTTGGATAGGACGCACCCGTATGACGGGGGTAGGCCTGGAGCTATTTTATAGGGACCCTAGAGACGCCCCTCTCCCACCATTTGCCTCCGTTGTCTGCTTAGGTGAAAAGGTGAGACAGCCAACCTAAAGTCAACTGCCCTGCCGTGATTGAAGTAAAGCGTAGAGCCAGTACTCCCTCGGTGTTCCGGCCACCGGCTACGCGCCTCAGAAGGATGTTGCCACGATCTTAGGGCACGACTCCTCCCGGTATTATCTCCTTTGTTGCTGTGATCTCGTTTCTCACTTCTCCACAATATACTTCGCTTCGTGTGCTTTCTTAAGATACCGCCGCAATGAAGTGCAGGCGCGGCTCCGTAATGATTTGTCACTTGTTAGGCCTCTGTCAGGATCCCACCCCTGACAGGGACCCCCCTGAATCTGTCCCCGCAACACCCTCTCTCACTGGATGTTGCCTGGGCAAAACCCAGTCAGCTTTCTCCCTAACTTTCTATCCAACCCCCAGTTTTACCAGAGTGTGAGGAGTGGCCTAGTAAATAGAACCTTTTGCTCCCCCTGGTGGCCGGAGTGTGAAGTGTAATGTGTGACTGTGATACCTGGTCAGGTGAACTCCTTTAGTGCCATCAGACGTACCATCACTCCCCTTAGCGGCAGAGCGACAATACTGCACGACCAGGACTCTGGGGCGCTGCACTCCCCCCTATTAAATCCAGTACTCCCAGACTGGGAAAAGAAGAACAACAATACATGTTAGCAAAAGACATACAAAATTTTGAAATGCTGTTAACAATTAAATATAACAGTGCTTCCCTTTATGGGAGATGAGGACACTTGAACGTCACAAACAGGAACATATTTACATTGTGTTGAAGATTTTAAATAACACTTCTATATATATAATTGTCTAAGGGTTTTTCTGTCTGTCTGTCTGTCTGTCCTGGAAATCCCGCGTCTTTGATTGGTCGAGGCCGCCAGGCCTCGACCAATCAGCGACGGGCACAGCATGGCGATGATGATGTCATAAAGGTTGTCTCGACCAATCAGCGACGGGCACAGTCTGCCGCGAATTCGCCTCGACCAATCAGCGACGGGCACAGTATCGATGTAGATGTCATAATGGTTGCCATGGCGACGATGATGTCATAAAGGTTGCCTCGACCAATCAGCGACGGGCACAGTCTGCTGCGAATTCTGGAATCATCATTGTCCATATACTACGGGGACATGCATATTCTAGAATACCCGATGCGTTAGAATCGGGCCACAATCTAGTATTAAATAACTATCATTACCCAGCCGGGCATACTATCTACTATCTACTATCTACTAAGTGCAAACTTTTCTGGAACAATAATTTAACTTCTCCTTTAAGGGCGTATACTGGACCCACTAAAGGCATATTATAAAACTTTACAGTATTAATTAACTTTTCTTTATTTCTCTTTCTTCCAAGTGCAAAATCTATGAGCCATCTCTCTATAGGACTCACCAACCCCTACGGGTTCACTTTATTGAAACTCAGCTTTCAACTTCCTTCGTCCTCAATTCCTAAGATTCATCATTAAACAATTCTCATTACTATCTAGCTAACTACTTATTATTTCTATGCAACACATTATCACTATTCAACTCTCTTAAGGCAACATTATAGTTTAAACTAAGTGCAACAATTAGACATTCCCTTTAAGAGGGTACCAAGTCTCTTCTGAGGTAGTGCAAATTCTCCATTTGCAAGTCCGTTTAAAAGCAAGAACTTCTGCGCTGTACTCAGGAAGTCTCTTCAAAAAGCTCTTCTTTTTGTAAAACTAGTAGGGGGCACCTTTAAGAAGGTGCAAACTATATACAGCAACAGTTTGTGAATCATTCACCGTCCATGATTCGGCAGTCCTTTAGAGCAATGTGGAAAACTTGTGCAAAAACATAAAACAATAGGGATCCCGGGTAAACGAAGGGATCCCTTTAAGAACTAACCCTGGTCGGGTTTTAGCAGCAAAACAGCAGGAAAACAAACAGTTAACTATTCACATACTCGTGGTCCCGAGGTTTATTCTCATAGTAGGTTGCAAGGCATCATTCGGTAGCGAACGCTTCCTGACCGGGAAAGCTTAGATTCCGTGTCCTCATCTGATGCGGTGTCAGTATCAGTGGTTCGTCTCTCCGGTGCGGCCAGGTCACCAGGGGTCTGAATTCGGATGTCAGCTTTGGTAGCAAGTTCAGTAGCAGCAATAATGCACACAGTGGTGATAGTAGTAGAGTTTGTCAAGTCAGAGTTAGCCGTAGTCAGGACAGCAGGTGGCGCCACTGCAGGCTCGCATCGTTGGACGTTCCGAGCGCACCACCCTTGCGCACTCCGATGGCGAGTGTAGGTCACCTGGTCCCCTTTACGTAGAAGTTGGTTGTCACATCTGTTGCGGGAAGGGGTCTTCACGTTGTAACTAGTAAAGAAGACTTCAGTCGGCAGTCCCGGTTCCTGTATAGAGCCCCAACCCCGTTTCGGGTGAAAGGCTAGTACAGTCCCCTGTTTTACCAAGTTCTTCTTACCGCGTTCAGTCTTTAGTTCTGGTACTTTCGGTGGGTCACTTTGTTCTGTCTCTTTTACTTTTTTCCAGTGTAGAATTAAGCATTGTTTATATTGTTCCCAGGTGAGCACAGCAATGCTGAGGCCCTCCTGTCTGGCCCCGTCTGGTCCAATCTTTGGGGTATCCCATCGGAAGATCACCCCCTCTGAGCTCACATCTAGTGGTTCCCCCATAGTTGTCGGTAACGGAGGCACCAGCTTCTCCATAGTGTTGGGGGTTATCACTACCAGCTCAGCGGTGAGGAATCGGTCATTGCCGGGACGGGGAGCGGCCGCGGGAGCAGGATCGGTCGGTGGGGCAGGGGCGCTTTCCATACCTGCGTCTGATGTGGTTCCATCGATGCCGGTCCGTTCCATTGACGAGGACACTGGAGTCGGCAGCGGCTCGGACCGCGGTTCTTCCGATGCGGCCCTCTGGGACAGCTCCGACTTCCATTGCTTCACATCTGCTGGCTCCGTGTTCGGGATAGGTGGAATCGGCTCCTCCGCCCACAGCTCCAAGAGGTCCGGATCCTCCAGCTGCGGTGGGTTCGGATCTGCCTCCGGTCGGTGGGGATAACCCGGGGTCACTTCATCGTCGTTCAGGTACTCGCTGGTCACCCTCGCTGTTTCGCGATCGGCAGCTGCACACACATGGTTCCGCCATCTTCTGCGGGTGGAGCTCCTTCCCCTCTTGGTTCCCGCCGTTGCAAATCAGGGGGCGGTTCTCCCATACTTCGGGGCATGTCGTCTTCTCGCAACAGTAGTCGGAGGGGGCGGTCATCACTTTCGGCACCACTTGGGTAGTTCCCTCCCGTGGCACGCCCTTCTTCTTCTCCTGCGCCCCTCGTGGCGCTGTAATGGCGGCGGTTTTGGTGGGAATTTTTGGCGGCAAATAGCAATATACAGTCTTTGCAATAAATCACGATTCAAGCACAATTCAGTCACAGTTCCAAGGCACACATGACCTGATTCCTCAGGCTTAAGTAGATCCTGTTCGTGACGCCAAGTTTGGAGCGCCCCCACGCCCCCAGACACAGGGCAATGGAGTACTCGGTACCGGGTCCCTCTGTCACGGTTCTGGGGATGTCACGGTGGCCCGACCCGGTCCGTGGCCCTGCTAAGGGGCGTCCAATTAAAGGTGTAGGTGGTGGTGGTTTAGGTCACGGTAAATAACGAGGACACAAGGTTGCAGTCTCTTTACCTTTTACTGTAGACTTCGGCATCCACAATCCGGAGCACTGCTAACAGGGCTTGCTGAGACCGGCTGGTCCAAAGGCACATCCAGAGTTCCCTTTGCAGGTGGAAATCAGTAGCCTTCCTACTTGCGCCTGTGTGTTGTAGTACCTCCCTGCTGAACACTGTTGTGAACTGTATTTCTTGGCTCCCTCTTGTGATCACTAGCGGTATGACACTTGGATTGTCTTTCTCCAGGTTGGTACCCACCTGGTTCGTTAGGCCTTGGGTGTTCCTATTTAGACTTCCTGGAAACTCAGTCTAGTGCCTGGAATCGATGTAGTCAGTCTATGTCTGTTTGCTCCTGACTCCTGGTCTCCTGCTTTTTGCAAGATAAGCTAAGTCCTGCTTTCTTATTTTTGTTTATTCGCATTGCTGCTATTTTGTTCCAGCCTGTTACAATGTGATTCCTGATTTTTGCTGGAAGCTCTAGGGGGCTGATATTCTCCCCCACACCGTTAGTCGGTGCGGGGGGTTCTTGGATATTCAGCGTGGATATTTTTGTAGGGTTTTTGCTGACCGCATAAGTTCTCTTCCTATTTTCTGCTATTAGTGGGCCTCTCTTTGCTAAATCTAGTTCATACTTACGTTTGTCTTTTCTTCTTACCTCACCGTTATTATTTGTGGGGGGCTTGTATCATAACTTTGGGGTTCTTTCTCTTGAGGCAAGCGAGGTCTTATTTTCTCTGAAAGGGTTAGTTAGTTCTCCGGCTGGTGCGAGACGTCTAGAATCAACGTAGGTACGTTCCCTGGCTACTTCTAGTTGTTGCGCTAGGATCAGATATACGGTCAGCCAAGTTACCACCTCCCTATGAGCTGGTTTTTGTGTTTGCGGACATAGCTGGAACTTCTGAGATCCTCTACCACTAGGATCATAACAGTATTCCAGGCCATAAAGTGAATATTTAATGCATTGCAGAAGCGGGATTAAAAGAAAAGAAGTTCAGAGGTTTTTTTTTTTTTTTTTTTCTTCTTCCCCTTTTTCCTCTGAGTGGCTTGAAGCTCTGCTGCAGACATGAATGTTCAGACTCTGATTACTAGTGTGGATCAGCTTGCTGCACGAGTGCAGGGCATTCAGGATTTTGTTACTAGTACTCCTATGTCAGAGCCTAAGATACCTATTCCTGAGCTTTTCTCTGGTGATCGATTTAAATTTAGGAATTTTAGGAATAATTGTAAATTGTTTCTATCTTTGAGACCTCGTTCGTCTGGAGACTCAGCTCAGCAAGTTAAAATTGTTATCTCTTTCTTGCGTGGCGACCCTCAGGATTGGGCTTTTTCATTGGCGCCAGGAGATCCGGCATTGGCAAATATTGATGCGTTTTTTCTGGCGCTCGGATTGCTTTATGAGGAGCCCAATCTTGAAATTCAGGCAGAAAAAGCGTTGCTGACTATCTCTCAGGGCCAGGATGAGGCTGAAGTGTATTGCCAAAAATTTCGGAAATGGTCCATGCTCACTCAATGGAATGAGTGTGCTCTGGCCGCAAATTTCAGAAATGGCCCTTCTGAAGCCATTAAGAATGTGATGGTGGGTTTTACCATTCCTACAAGTCTGAGTGATTCTATGGCTCTGGCCATTCAGATAGATCGGCGTTTGCGGGAGAGCAAATCTGCTAATCCTCTGGCAGTGTTGTCTGAACAGACACCTGACTCAATGTTATGTGATAGAATTCAGACTAGAACTGAACGACAAAATCATAGACGTCAGAATGGGTTGTGTTTTTACTGTGGTGATTCTACACATGTTATCTCAGCATGCTCTAAACGCCTAACAAAGATGGTTAGTCCTGTCACCATTGGTAATTTGCATCCTAAGTTTATTTTGTCTGTAACTCTAATTTGCTCATTGTCTTCCTACCCTGTTATGGCATTTGTGGATTCAGGTGCAGCCCTGAGTCTTATGGACTTGTCGTTTGCCAAGCGCTGTGGTTTTGTCCTGGAGCCTTTAAAAAATCCCATTCCTCTTAGAGGAATTGATGCTACGCCATTGGCGGAGAATAAACCGCAGTATTGGACACAAGTGACCATGTGCATGACACCTGAACATCGGGAGGTGATTCGTTTTCTTGTTCTGCATAAAATGCATGATTTGGTCGTTTTAGGTCTGCCATGGTTACAGACCCATAATCCAGTCTTGGATTGGAAGGCAATGTCTGTGTCAAGTTGGGGTTGTCAGGGAATTCATTGCGATTCCCCGTCGGTGTCTATTGCTTCTTCTACTCCTTCTGAAGTTCCGGAGTATTTGTTGGACTATCAGGATGTATTTAGTGAGTCCGGTTCCAGTGCCCTTCCTCCTCATAGGGACTGTGACTGCGCTATAGATTTGATTCCTGGTAGTAAATTTCCTAAGGGATGATTATTTAATCTATCTGTACCTGAACATGCCGCAATGCGTTCTTATATAAAGGAGTCTTTGGAGAAAGGACATATTCGTCCATCCTCTTCCCCTCTTGGTGCGGGATTCTTCTTTGTAGCCAAAAAAGACGGGTCTTTGAGACCTTGTATAGACTATCGGCTTCTGAATAAAATCACGGTCAAATTTCAGTATCCGTTGCCACTATTGTCGGACTTGTTTGCTCGGATTAAGGGTGCCAAGTGGTTCACCAAGATAGATCTTCGTGGTGCGTACAACCTTGTGCGCATTAAGCAGGGAGATGAATGGAAAACAGCGTTTAATACGCCCGAAGGCCATTTTGAGTACTTGGTGATGCCTTTTGGGCTCTCTAATGCTCCTTCAGTGTTTCAGTCCCTTATGCATGACATCTTCCGGAAGTATCTAGATAAATTTATGATTGTTTATCTGGATGATATTCTTGTTTTTTCTGATGATTGGGATTCTCATGTAAAGCAAGTCAGGATGGTGTTTCAGGTTTTGCGTGATAATGCTTTGTTTGTGAAGGGCTCAAAGTGTCTCTTTGGAGTGCAGAAGGTTTCCTTTCTGGGTTTCATTTTCTCCCCTTCTACAGTGGAGATGGACCCAGTCAAGGTCCGAGCTATTCATGATTGGACTCAACCCACGTCTGTTAAGAGTCTTCAGAAGTTCTTGGGTTTTGCTAATTTCTACCGTCGTTTTATTGCTAATTTCTCTAGCGTTGTTAAACCTTTGACGGACATGACCAAGAAAGGCTCTGATGTGGCTAATTGGGCTCCGGCAGCCGTGGAGGCTTTCCGGGAGCTGAAGCGTCGGTTTACTTCGGCGCCGGTTTTGTGCCAGCCTGATGTCTCACTTCCCTTTCAGGTTGAAGTGGACGCTTCTGAGATCGGTGCAGGGGCTGTTTTGTCGCAGAAAGGCCCTGGTTGCTCTGTGATGAGACCTTGTGCTTTTTTTTCTAGGAAATTTTCGCCTGCGGAGCGGAACTATGATGTTGGTAATCGGGAGTTGTTGGCCATGAAGTGGGCATTTGAGGAGTGGCGTCATTGGCTCGAGGGAGCTAAGCATCGTGTGGTGGTCTTGACTGATCACAAAAATTTGATGTATCTCGAGTCTGCTAAGCGCTTGAATCCTAGACAGGCTCGTTGGTCGCTGTTTTTCTCCCGTTTTGACTTTGTGGTCTCATACCTGCCTGGTTCGAAGAATGTGAAGGCTGATGCTCTTTCTAGGAGTTTTGTGCCTGACTCTCCGGGAGTCTCAGAGCCAGCTGGTATTCTTAAAGAGGGAGTAATCTTGTCGGCCATTTCTCCTGATTTGCGACGTGTGCTGCAGAGATTTCAGGCTGGTAGACCTGACCCTTGCCCAACTGATAGACTGTTTGTTCCTGATAAATGGACCAGCAGAGTTATCTCCGAGGTTCATTCCTCAGTGTTGGCAAGGCATCCTGGGATTTTTGGTACCAGAGATTTGGTAGCTAGGTCCTTTTGGTGGCCTTCCTTGTCGCGGGATGTGCGTTCTTTTGTGCAGTCCTGTGGGATTTGTGCTCGGGCTAAGCCTTGCTGTTCTCGTGCCAGCGGGTTGCTTTTGCCCTTGCCCGTCCCGAAGAGGCCATGGACACACATTTCCATGGATTTCATTTCAGATCTTCCGGTGTCCCAAGGAATGTCTGTCATCTGGGTGGTGTGTGATTGCTTTTCCAAGATGGTCCATTTGGAGCCCTTGCCTAAGTTGCCTTCCTCTTCCGATCTGGTTCCTTTGTTCTTTCAGAATGTGGTTCGTTTGCATGGCATTCCTGAGAATATCGTGTCTGACAGAGGATCCCAGTTTGTGTCCAGGTTCTGGCGATCTTTTAGTGCTAAGATGGGCATTGATTTGTCGTTCTCATCTGCCTTTCATCCTCAGACTAATGGCCAAACTGAGCGAACTAATCAGACGCTGGAGGCTTATTTGAGATGTTTTGTTTCTGTGGATCAGGACGATTGGGTGACCTTCTTGCCATTGGCTGAGTTTGCCCTCAATAATCGGGCTAGTTCCGCTACTTTGGTTTCGCCATTTTTCTGCAACTCTGGTTTTCATCCTCGTTTTTCCTCGGGTCATGTTGAATCTTCTGACTGTCCTGGGGTGGATTCCGTGGTGGATAGGTTGCAGCGGATTTGGAATCATGTGGTGGACAACTTTAAATTGTCACAGGAGAAGGCTCAGCGTTTTGCCAACCGCCGCCGCGGTGTGGGTCCCCGACTTCGTGTTGGGGATTTGGTTTGGTTGTCTTCTCGGTATGTCCCTCTGAAGGTTTCCTCTCCTAAGTTTAAGCCTCGCTTTATTGGTCCTTATAAAATTTTGGAAGTCCTTAATCCGGTGTCTTTTCGTTTGGATCTTCCGGTGTCGTTTGCCATTCACAATGTGTTCCATAGGTCTTTGTTGCGGCGGTACGTTGTGCCTGTGGTTCCTGCTGTTGACCCTCCTGCTCCGGTCTTGGTTGAGGGCGAGTTGGAGTACGTGGTGGAGAAGATCTTGGATTCTCATCTCTCTAGACGGAGGCTTCAGTATCTGGTCAAGTGGAAGGGCTATGGTCAGGAGGATAATTACTGGGTGGTCGCCTCTGATGTTCATGCGGCCGATTTAGTTCGTGCCTTTCACGCTGCTCATCCTGATCGCCCTGGTTGTCTTGGTGAGGGTTCGGTGACCCCTCCTTAAAGGGGGGGTACTGTTGTGAACTGTATTTCTTGGCTCCCTCTTGTGATCACTAGCGGTATGACACTTGGATTGTCTTTCTCCAGGTTGGTACCCACCTGGTTCGTTAGGCCTTGGGTGTTCCTATTTAGACTTCCTGGAAACTCAGTCTAGTGCCTGGAATCGATGTAGTCAGTCTATGTCTGTTTGCTCCTGACTCCTAGTCTCCTGCTTTTTGCAAGATAAGCTAAGTCCTGCTTTCTTATTTTTGTTTATTCGCATTGCTGCTATTTTGTTCCAGCCTGTTACAATGTGATTCCTGATTTTTGCTGGAAGCTCTAGGGGGCTGATATTCTCCCCCCACACCGTTAGTCGGTGCGGGGGGTTCTTGGATATTCAGCGTGGATATTTTTGTAGGGTTTTTGCTGACCGCATAAGTTCTCTTCCTATTTTCTGCTATTAATTAGTGGGCCTCTCTTTGCTAAATCTAGTTCATACTTACGTTTGTCTTTTCTTCTTACCTCACCGTTATTATTTGTGGGGGGCTTGTATCATAACTTTGGGGTTCTTTCTCTTGAGGCAAGCGAGGTCTTATTTTCTCTGAAAGGGTTAGTTAGTTCTCCGGCTGGTGCGAGACGTCTAGAATCAACGTAGGTACGTTCCCTGGCTACTTCTAGTTGTTGCGCTAGGATCAGATATACGGTCAGCCAAGTTACCACCTCCCTATGAGCTGGTTTTTGTGTTTGCGGACTTAGCTGGAACTTCTGAGATCCTCTACCACTAGGATCATAACAGAACACCATGGGATAGTCCTCGCAACCAGGGCCGGACTGGGACTAAAATTCAGCCCTGGCATTTGAAGTCACACAGGCCCACTTGTCATATGGTGACTGTATAATATCTTTGTACACTTGTAGGCTACAAGAAGTGAGGGGAGTGTAACACGACTATATAACATATAATTACAGCTGTATCCAGCATTACAGCACAGCCCCCATAGAATGTAATACAGCCAGCCCCCATAGACTATAATACAGCACAGCCCCATAGAATGTAATGCTGCACAGCCCCCATAGAATGTAATGCAGCACAGCCCCCATAGAATGTAATGCAGCACAGCCCCCATAGAATGTAATGCAGCACAGCCCCCATAGAATGTAATACAGCCAGCCCCCATAGAATGTAATACAGCCAGCCCCCATAGAATGTAATGCAGCACAGCCCCCATAGAATGTAATGCAGCACAGCCCCCATAGAATGTAATGCAGCCAGCCACCATAGAATGTAATGCAGCCAGCCACCATACAATATAATGCAGCACAGCCCCATAGAATGTAATGCAGCACAGCCCCCATACAATATAATGCAGCACAGCCCCATAGAATGTAATGCAGCACAGCCCCATAGAATGTAATGCAGCACAGCCCCCATACAATATAATGCAGCACAGACCCATAGAATACAATGCAGCACAGCCCCATAGAATATAATGCAGCACAGGCCCATAGAATATAATGCAGCACAGGCCCATAGAATGGAATGCAGCACAGCCCCATAGAATATAATGCAGCACAGCCCCATAGAATATAATGCAGCACAGCCCCATAGAATATAATGCAGCACAGGCCCATAGAATGGAATGCAGCACAGCCCCATAGAATATAATGCAGCACAGCCACATAGAATATAATGCAGCACAGGCCCATAGAATATAATGCAGCACAGGCCCATTAATGGAATGCAGCACAGCCCCATAGAATATAATGCAGCACAGGCCCATAGAATATAATGCAGCACAGGCCCATAGAATGGAATGCAGCACAGGCCCATAGAATGGAATGCAGCACAGGCCCATAGAATACAATGCAGCACAGACCCATAGAATACAATGCAGCACAGGCCCATAGAATATAATGCAGCACAGGCCCATAGAATGGAATGCAGCACAGCCCCATAGAATTTAATGCAGCACAGCACCATAGAATATAATGCAGCACAGGCCCATAGAATATAATGCAGCACAGGCCCATAGAATGGAATGCAGCACAGGCCCATAGAATGGAATGCAGCACAGGCCCATAGAATACAATGCAGCACAGGCCCATAGAATATAATGCAGCACAGGCCCATAGAATGGAATGCAGCACAGGCCCATAGAATGGAATGCAGCACAGGCCCATAGAATACAATGCAGCACAGGCCCATAGAATATAATGCAGCACAGGCCCATAGAATGGAATGCAGCACAGCCCCATAGAATATAATGCAGCACAGCCCCATAGAATATAATGCAGCACAGGCCCATAGAATATAATGCAGCACAGGCCCATAGAATATAATGCAGCACAGGCCCATAGAATAGAATGCAGCACAGCCCCATAGAATATAATGCAGCAGAGGCCCATAGAATGGAATGCAGCACAGCCCCATAGAATATAATGCAGCAGAGGCCCATAGAATGGAATGCAGCACAGCCCCCCCCCCCCCAATAGCTCCACAATCCAGTCATCACTCATTGATAAAAAAAAACAAAAAACACTCTACTCTCCTTTCCTCCTGCCCCGCGCTGCTCTGGCTCTGGTCTCAGCAGTCGCAGTCTGCCCGCCCGGTCACACAGCAGGTGCGCGATGATATGACGTCATCGCGCACCTGCAGTGTCAGCGGCAGGCAGAGCGGGGAATGATGGGAGAGGAAGCGTCAGCAGACGCTCTCTCCTCCATCATTGCATTCAACTGTACCGGCGTCATAGACGCCGGTATAGTTGAATGCGGGGCCGGGAGTGTGCCGACAGCGGGGAGAGTGTGCCAACAGCGGCACACTCGAGCGGCCCACTACTGCCACCGGCCCTTCTGGCATTTGCCAGAACTGCCCGATGGCCAGTCCGGCCCTGCTCACAACTCTTGTGTCTGTTTCTGATGTTCTCTCTCTCTCTCCGTCCCCCAGTTTGGATAGGACGCACCCGTATGACGGGGGTAGGCCTGGAGCTATTTTATAGGGACCCTAGAGACGCCCCTCTCCCACAATTTGCCTCCGTTGTCTGCTTAGGTGAAAAGGTGAGACAGCCAACCTAAAGTCAACTGCCCTGCCGTGATTGAAGTAAAGTGTAGAGCCAGTACTCCCTCCGTGTTCCGGCCACCGGCTACGCGCCTCAGAAGGATGTTGCCACGATCTTAGGGCACGACTCCTCCCGGTATTATCTCCTTTGTTGCTGTGATCTCGTTTCTCACTTCTCCACAATATACTTCGCTTCGTGTCCTTTCTTAAGATACCGCCGCAATGAAGTGCAGGCGCGGTTCCGTAACGATCTGTCTCTTGCTAGGCCTCTGTCAGGATCCCACCCCTGACAGGGACCCCCCTGAATCTGTCCCCGCAACACCCTCTCTCACTGGATGTTGCCTGGGCAAAACCCAGTCAGCTTTCTCCCTAACTTTCTATCCAACCCCCAGTTTTACCAGAGTGTGAGGAGTGGCCTAGTAAATAGAACCTTTTGCTCCCCCTGGTGGCCGGAGTTTGAAGTGTAATGTGTGACTGTGATACCTGGTCAGGTGAACTCCTTTAGTGCCATCAGACGTACCATCACTCCCCTTAGCGGCAGAGCGACAATACTGCACGACCAGGACTCTGGGGCGCTGCACATTGTCTTGCTGCATAACCCAAGTGGTGCGCTTCAGCTTGAGGTCTCAAATGGTCGGACATTCTCCTTCAGGATTTTTTGGTAGACAGCAGAATTCATGGTTCCATTTACCACAGCAAGTCTTCCAGGTCCTTAGGCAGCAAAACAGACCTAGACCATCACACTACCAGCACCATATTTTATTGTTGGTATGAGGTTCCTGTCCTGGAATGCTGTGTTACTTCTACGCCAAATATAATGTGACATACACCTTCCAAAATGTTTAACTTTTGTCTCTCCAGTCTGCAGAGTATTCTCCCAAAAGTCTTGGGGATCATCAAGATGGTTTCTGGCAAAACTGAGTCAAGCCTTTATATTCTTATTGTTCAGCAGTGGTTTTCATCTGGGAACTCTGCCATGCAAGCCATTTTTGCCCAGTCTCTTTCTTATGATGGAGTCATGAACACTGACCTTAACTGAGGCAAGTGATGCCTGCAGTTCTTTGGATGTTGTTGTTTGGTCTTTTGTGACCTTTTGGATGAGTCGTTCCTGTGCTCTTGGGTAATTTTGGTAGGCCAGCCACTCCTGGAAAGGTTCAGCACTGTTCCATGTTTTCGCCATATGTGGATAATGGCTCTCACTGTGGTTTGTTGGAGTCCCAAAGCTTTTGAAATTGCTTTATAACGTTTTCTAGACTGATAGATCTCAATTACTTTGTTTCTCATTTTTTCCAAAATTTCTTTGGATTATGGCATGATGTCTAGCTTTTGAGGATCTTTTGGTCTACTTTACTTTGTCAGGCAGGTCCTATTTAAGTGATTTCTTAATTGAGAATAGGTGTGGCAGTAATCAGGCTTGGGTGTGGCTATGTTACCCATGTTACAGCCAAGAGGCGCTGTGTGTGTGTTTCAGGATGCGCTTGGAGGCATAATTATGGTGATGAGACAAGGTCCGGCAGGATTGTAAATGGCCGGTATGTGTTGCAGAGGTGCTCTGCGCTGTAAGCCCAAAATGATATGGTTATGCTGGGACTTATAGTTCAACAAGAGTCTGTTGTGTTTACTTATAAGGGCGGGCTTATAGGGTTAGCTGGTGAGCTGGGCGGGACTGGCTAACCACACATTCTCCCATCTGGGGGAGTGGTTACAACCATAAAATGTGACTGAGGTCTGGTCACATGGTCAGAGTGTATGGATCTGTGTGGTCCATGTGCAAGGTCCTGGACAGTCGGTGTTGGAAGCTCCTGTGAGTGGAGTCTTCCTGGAAGCACCTGAGAGACCGTGGACCTGGCGGTCGGTGTTGGAGTCTCCTGTGAGTGCAGATGTCCTGGAAGCACCTAGAGAGACTTTGGACCTGAATGCTCAGGGTATTGAATTGTCCTGGGATGGACTGGAGTCTTTCAAGCACCTGGTGAGAGTGTGAGTCCTGAATGCTCAGGGTGTTGGATTGTCTTGGGATGGACTGGAGTCCTGCAAGCACCTGGTGAGACCATGGACTGATGGCCTGTGTGTTGGAAGTGCCTGTGATTGGACTTCCTGGAAGTGCATGTAGAGGCTGCATCTACAGAGCCTGTGACGGCTTCTGTGTTGGGGAAGCTACAGTTCCTACTGTGGGTCTGGACTATCTGAGGTGCCCTGGTCACAAGTACGGTGATCCCAGTAAGGTAGCTTTCCCCTGTGAACCAGCACTGGCAGGAGTCAGTGTGTGGAGCCGGAGCTCCTATAGAGTAACTCCAGGTAACAAGGGGTTACGGGCAGACACGGATCTGCCATTGGAACAGACTGTCGATGGTAAATGTGTTCCGTTAATCTATGTAATGAACTGTTTGTGTTATGGTTTATGATGTCTAATAAACCGAATAAGACTGTTTACGTGGAGAAATCGTGCCTGAGTGCTTAAATCCCGTGCCAAGCGAGTGTTCCCCAACACACTCAGGTAGAGTTTCACCACACCATTTGTATCAAACCTGGCTGATGTGAACTGTGCCTAGGAGTGTCTGAAGCGTCCGTTGAGCCCAGGAGACGTTGATCCCATGAGTTAACTCCCTACTGCTTTGTCACCATAAAAGTAAAGGGGCCTAGACACACTTTTTGCAAAGGTTCCTCAAGCTATCAGTGTCTGCCGCTGCATGGCACAAAACATTTCCATATAAAAGCAACATTAAAAGCTCTACTTCTGTATGAACTGAGAGACATATTAAGTCACAGTATACCCCAATCTATTTCTATTTTGTGATAGGGAAATTTTTTAAAAAGTTTTTCATTAGTTTTTCCTTTAGGAGGAACGTCTAAACCTCAGGTTCTGAATAGATCTGGGATTGGGTGCTGTGGCTGCGATACATATGCTAAAGCGTGTCCATAATGCTGCCATCTGATGAGAAGTAAAATAAAGACCTAATTACAAATTAGTCTTATTGAGTATCATTAATGCCTTTAAAGTCTCAAAATATCATTTCCTATTGATAGGAAAATGTATGTTAAATACTATTGTGTAATTCTGGACTGTGGGTGATGATGCAGTTGTATTTTAGTGTGATGGTTTTGGCATTTCATTGATTAGATCATCATTTACATTGTCTCGGGTATTTGTTACACCGTGACTTTTCCTATGGGAAACAATTGGCAATAGTCCCAGAAAGACAGCTGTCAATAACATTAAAACTCAGAGGATATGAAGCTGGCATCGTCTCCTGCAGTGGCACAGAACAGGTTAAGCAGATCCCGCCAGCACACAATGATTAATTTCTAAGATCTGCAAAAAAATAAGAGTCAATCTGCAAGGTTAAATATACCATCTTTCAAAAAAATTGATGACATAGTGAATAGCATATAGGTAAATCAATAAAAATGTCTGACATATCTACTCGGAATTCTCTTCAGAGCTACTTTCCAGCTGTAATTCACATGTTTGTGTCTTTATTATGTAATAGATGTGTTCTTTGATGGCATCAAATATTTTATTAAAGGGATTTCTGGCTCTTTAAAGTGATTCATGCTGCCTGAACATGGCACCGGGGATCATGCCGTCCGGCTATTTGGGTGACTAGTAGGGAAGAGTGGACGCATCACACAAGGTTGTTCGGGTTCGTAAGGTTCGGCCAAACTTTAGTACAATGTTCGTTTCGGGTACCAGAACTTGACCCAAACTTGAACCTGAACCCCATGGAAGCCATTCGGGACCTGAGCTTTAGTGCTGTACATGGTTGTAATAGGGGCTAGGGGGCTGCAAACTTAACTTACAGCGTAACAGTGACAAAACAATTAAATCGCATACACTTTTTAGTGACTCGAGGTCGTCATGACAACATCGGGGTCACCAGGCTAGCAAGCTTGTTAGGCCATATTCACAGCATGGTCTTACAAGCTTTTGTTAGTGCAGCACTGACAGTTATAAAGCATTGCAATGCTGGTGCATTACAATGCTTTATAACAGCGATAAAATTGAAACAAGGGAAAGTAAAATAATAATAATAAATATATACAGGTATATACATATTGCATAAAAAACAACAATGTAAAATACTATGCTTTTTCATCATATCACTGAACAAAAAGTGGAATAAAATGTGATCAAAAAGATGAATGAAAATAAAAATAGTATCGCTAAAATCTTCATCTTGTCCCACAAAAAGCAAGTGACCATTTAGCTCCTTCAGTGGGAAAATTAAAAAGTTATAGGTCTCAGAATACAGCAATGCAAAAACAATTATTTTTTCTATAAAATATTTTTTATTGTATAAAAGCGCCAAAACATGAAAAAAAAGATATATACAGTGGGTACGGAAAGTATTCAGACCCCTTTAATTTTTTCACTCTTTGTTTCATTGCAACCATTTTTCTCATTAATGTACATACACTCTGCACCCCATCTTGACTGAAAAAAACAGAAATGTAGTAATTTTTGCAAATTTATTAAAAAAGAAAAACTGAAATATCACATGGTCATAAGTATTCAGACTATTTGTTCAGTATTGAGTAGAACAGGGGTGTCAAACTGCATTCCTCGAGGGCCTCAAACCATGCGTGTTTTCAAGATTTCCTTCTCATTGCACAAGGTGCTGGAATCATTCTGTGCAGGTGATTAAATTATCACCTGTGCAATACAAGGAAATCCTGAAAACATGACCTGTTTGCAGCCCTTGAGGAATGCAGTTTGACACCCCTGGAGTAGAAGCACTCTTTTGAGCTAGTACAGCCATGAGTCTTCTTGGGAATGATGCAACAAGTTTTTCACACCTGGATTTGGGGATCCTCAGCCATTCTTATTTGCAGATCCTCTCCATTTCCGTCAGGTTGGATGGTGAACTTTGGTGGACAGCCATTTTCAGGTCTCTCCAGAGATGCTCAAATGGGTTTAGGTCAGGGTTCTGGCTGGGACAGTCAAGAATGGTCACAGAGTTGTTCTGAAACCACTCTTTTGTTATTTTAGCTGTGTGCTTAAGGTCATTGTCTTGTTGGCAGGTGAACCTTCGGCCAAGGCTGAGGTCCATAGCACTCTGTAAGAGGCTTTCATCCAGAATATCTCCGTACTTGGCCGCATTCATGTTTCCTTCAATGACAACCAGTCGTCCTGTCCCTGCAGCTGAAAAACACCCCCATAGCATGATGCTGCCACCACCATGTTTCACTGTTGGTATTGTATTGGGCAGGTGATAAGCAGTGCTTGGTTTTCTCCACACATGCCGCTTAGAATTATCACCAAAAGCTCTATCTTTGTCTCATCAGACCAGAGAATCTTATTGCTCATAGTCTGGGAGTCCTTCATGTGTTTTTTAAGCAAACTCTATGCGGGCTTTCATATGTCTTGCACTGAGGAGAGGTTTCCATTGGGCCACTCTGCCATAAAGGCCCAACTGGTGGAGGGCTTCAGTTGACTTTGTATAACTTTCTCCCATCTCCCTACTGCATCTCTGGAGCTCAGCCATAGTGATGTTGGGGTTCTTCTTTACCTCTCTCACCAAGGCTCTTCTCCCACTTTTGCTCAGTTTGGCTGGACGGCCAGGTCTAGGAAGACTTCTCGTGGTCCCAAACTTTTTCCATTTAAGGCCAGTTCCTTTGACCTCATGATTCTCATTTAGTCTGACATGCACTGTGAGCTGTGAGGTCTTATATAGACAGGTGTGTGCCTTTCCAAATCAAGTCCTATCAGTTTAATTAAACATAGCTGGACTCCAATGAAGGAGTAGAACCATCTAAAGGAGGATCACAACTAAATGGACAGCATGTGACTTAGATATGAGTGTCTGAGCAAAGGGTCTCACCATGTGATATTTCAGTTTTTCTTTTTTTATTAAATTTGCAAAAATATCTACATTTCTGTTTTTTCAGTCAATATGTGGTGCAGTGTACATTAATGTGAAAAAAATGAACTTTTTTGAATTTACCAAATGGCTGCAATGAAACAAAGAGTGAAAAATGTAAATGGGTCTGAATACTTTCCGTACCCGCTGTATGTGGTATCGCTGTAATTGTACTGACTCAAAAAATAAAGCTGCCTTATCAATCTACAACAAGTGGAATGGCATAAAAAAACAACAATTTCTAAATTGTTTTCATTCTGCCTCTCAAAAATCGGAATAGAAAGCGTTAAAAAAATATGTATCCAAAAATAATACCAATAAAAACTTAAACTCGTCCCACAAAAAACAAGCCCTAATATGACTCTATCGGCAGAAATATGGAAAATTATAGCTCTCAAAATATAGCAATGCAAAAACTTAGTTTTTGCCAAAAAAGCGTCTTTTAGTGTGTGACAGCAGCCAAACATAGAAAGAGCTATATAAATCTGGTATCACTGTAATTTAACTACCCTGAAGAATAAAGTCGTCTAATCACTTATATCACACCAGGAATGGCGCATAATATAAATTAAACCAATTCTTCACCTGCTGTTGATTTGTGCCTTCTCCCTCCTAAAGACTGCAGTATGAATCGGCCCACATTTATCCAGCACTCTATGCTGAGTGCTTACACCAGGGTTTCCATGTAAATCTCTGAAATAAGTGATTCAGATGGAACCCCCATAGGAAGAATGCCTATGATGAGACAGATGGAGGCACTGTGGACGCCGTCTGACCTGTGATCCAGTAGTGTCCGTCTTTTTAGGAATGCATATAAAGACACCGTGCCCATCTTTTTAGGTGTGAAAGGACACTACTGACCACAGGCCCTGACGGAGTACAGAGTAACTCTGCTGCCTCATTATACTGAATGGATCCCTCAGAGGTATCATCTTTCAGAGATTTACATGGAAAACCCAATGTAAGTGCTCAGCGAAGAAAACAGGATAAATGTGATCTGAAATGTTATATAAAATGTTACCAGTAAAAGCTTCAATCCAATCCACAAAAAAGCCAGTCCCCACTCAGGTCTATCATCTCTCAATGGAAATATTGGGGGCTTCCATGTTAATGGTAGTACAAAGGATCTGGAAAAGCGCTATGGCTCCTCATCCCCAAAAGAAATCCAGAAAATTCTGTGCTCCCAAATCAATCCAAATACTTCTCTTCATTCTGAGCCCCGCAGTGTGCCTAAACCACATTTAGTGTTCACATATTTGGTATTTGTGTAGCGATGAGAGCCTGAGCTGGGAATAACGTACAGGGCACTACAATGTATGGGCACTAAAACAGCAGATTTGCAATTTTCACAAAGCAATATCCACTGCTGCTTGTTTCTGGAAAACACCCATTGAGCCCGACAAATTGCACAACAAATTGTATGGTCCATTTTCTCCTGTACCCCATAGAAAATGAAAGATTTGGTGCAAATCCAAAATGTATTTTTTTCATTTTCAAAGCTAAATGCTGTAAACTTCTGTGAAGCACCTGGGGGTTCAAGGTCCACACCACACATATAGATAAATTCTTTGAGGGGTGTAGTTTCCAAAATGGCATCACTTGTAGGGCATCTACACTGTTTAGACACATCAGAGGCTCTCCAAACATGACATGGCATCCGCTCTTGATTCTAGCCATTTTTGCGTTTTACAAGTCAAACAGTGCTCCTTCTCTTCCGAGCTCTGCCATGCACCCAAACAGTAATTTTCCTCCACATATCAGGTACTATTGTAAAGAGAAATTGCACAACAAATTTTAGGTCCAGTTTTTCCTGTTGCACTTATAAAAATAAAAAATGGGTGGCTAAAAGAACATTTTTGTGGGAAAAATGTGATTTTTATTTTCACTGCTCTACATTATAAACTTCTGTGAAGCAACTGGGGTTCAAAAAGCTCACCACACATCTAGATAAATTCATTGAGGGATCTAGTTTACAAAAAGAGGTCACTAATGAAGGATTTCCACTGTTTAGGCACATCAAGGGCTCTTCAAGCACGACATGGCGACCACTTTTGATTCCAGCCAATTTTCCCTTCTGAGCTCTGCCGTGCGCCCAAACAGTAGTTTTCTCCCCACATATGGCGCACTCAGGAGGAACTGAACAACAAAACCTGTATCCATTTTTGTGAAAATTTTTGCTAATTTTTTTTCTTTCCACATTGCATTAAGTCCTGTGAAGCATCTGAAGGATTAATACACTTCTTGAATGTGGTTTAGAGAACTTTGAGAGGTGTGGTTTTTAGAAAGGTGTCACCTTTGGGTATTTTTTGTCTTATAGGCCCCCCCAAAAAAGTCACTTCAAATATGATGTGATCCCTTAAAAATGGTTTGGTAAATTTGGTGGAAAAATGAGAAATTGCTTATTAGCTTTTAACCTTTCTAACTTCCTAATAAAAAAAAATTATGTTTAAAAAATGATGCATATGTAAAGTAAACATGTGGTAAATGTTATTTATTAACTATTTTGTGTGACACAATGCTCTGGTTTAAGGGCATAAGAATTAAAAGTTTGAAAATTGCAAACTTTTCAACATTTTCACCAAATGTCTGATTTTTTCACAAATAAATGCAAGTCATATCAAACAAATATTACCACTATCATGTAGTATAATACATCACGAGAAAACAGTCTCAGAATTACTGGGATTTGTTGAAGCATTCCAAAGTTATTACCACAAAAATTGACACTTGAGACCACATTATCTAACTACTATTCTACAATTTTTACGGTTCTTCTGTTCTGATGACGCTTCGTGTGAGAATCACAGTGCATGCTCAGATACTCAAACAAAGCTGCCACAGCCACTGCTCCCTCCCTGAAAAGAAGTGTTATCAGTGACGTTCATTTCAGGGGCTGGACTAGTCCCTGCACACTCTGGGATCAGCACAATGACTGCACGCGCTCTGTTGTCATGTTAGATCGGTAGTAACCATTTGGCAACAGTTCAGTGTCAGAATACCTGGAAGGCAGAGACTAGTGACGTCACTTGTGGGGCATTGCTGGTCTCTGCCAGGTATTCTGACAACACTCTGTTGCTGGCTTATTACTGCACAGCTGAGCCGACAACAGAGCGTGCGCTGTCATTGTGGACATTGCACAGTGCACAGCATGCAGAGACACAGGAGGGACTAGCCAAGTCCCTGAAATGATCATCACTGATGTGCCGGCACTTCGGTAACTCAATGTAGAGCAGGGTAATCATGTCTCCCTGGTCTAGTGCAGATAACTATATCAGCATGCACAGAATGCCAATATAGTTAAGTGTAGCGTAGCTCTGGGTGGTCCCCTCAGAGCACAGGGCCCAGGGTGACTGCACCCTCTGGCCTCCCCCCCGTAGCTACGCTACTGGACAGACTGCATGGTGCAGGGCCTGATGTCATACACTGGGGGCAAAGGGACTGAATAAAAAAATTAAATGTGTCTCAAAATTTTTTTTCCCTTAAGGCTCCTTTACACTTCCTGATATTTCCGTTAATGGAAAAACCAGTCCTTGAGATATCCGTGTACGTGTGTTCAATACGTGTGGCAACCGTTTGCCGCCATGTGCCACATCAGTATCACAGGTCCCGGCGCCTGAGATTCAGCAGTACTGTTTGCCCTGTTCCCCAGCGTTCGGTGCTGAAGACAGCTCACATCACTGTCCCCTGCTTGTGCTGCGATCAGTGCTAGCAGGGGACAAGGTTGAGAATTGTATTCAGCTGATAACAGAGAGAGCAGGCGGCGGCTGATAAGAGAATTCATCAGCCGCCGCCTGCACTATAAATAAATCCTTTTTTTTTAAATTGACGTGGGTTCCTCTGTATATTTGATAACCAGCCAGGCAAAACGGACAGCTGCGGGCTGCAATCTTCGGCTGTCAGCGTTAGCAAGCTTGGTTATCAAGAATAGAGGGGTCCCCGTGCCGTATTTTTTAATTATTTAAATAAATAATTTAAAAAAATGGCTGGGGGCTGGTATTCTCAGGCTGATAAGGGGCCATTGACATTGCCCCCCCATACTAAAAATAGCAGCCCACAGCTGCCCAGAAAAAGCACATCTATTAGATGCGCCAATTCTAGCGCTTTGTCCGGCTCTTCCCATTTGCCCTGTGGTGGTGGCATGTGGGGTTCATATTTGTCAATTTCTCACTGTGAACTGCAGTGAACTCACTGAGCTGAACTACGGTGAACTCACTGACTTTTTCTCACGGTGCTGAGGTCACCCGTGTTAACCACAAAGATATTTCAAATAAAGGACTTTATTCTTGTTGTTACAACTATAGGATTATTATTGGCTTAGTGTCTTATAGATGCGACGTTTCTGGGCAGCTGTGGGCTGCTATTTTTTAGGGGGGGCAATATCCATGGCCCCTTACCAGCCTGAGAATACCAGACCCCAGCCCTAAGCTGTGTAATTTAGCAAGACTGGTTGTCATGAATGCTCTCATCAGCCGCCGCCTGCTCTCGCTGTTATCAGTTGAATGTAACTCTCAACATTGAGTGATGTGAGCTGCCTTCAGCACCTGGCGCCAGGGAACAGTGCGAACTGTACCGCTGATTCCCAGGTGCCAGTATGTGTCACACTGATGACACATGGATGTCATCCGGGTGCACATGTGAAGGACGTTTTGCAGCCTGTACTGCTGTTAAAAAATGGACGTCAGCCTGTTTTGCCCAGGGTCACACGTTCTGTGGAAACACACTGACTTGAATGGGTCTACGTGCGTGTCTCCAGTACATGTGAAAACTATCACCACACGTACTGGAAGCACTGACGTGTGAAAGAGTCCTTATAGTATTTGTCCATGTATTGTGCGTGTTTATAGTGTTTGTGTGTACTACATATATATGATTGGGTTAAGTGTACATAATGTGTGTGTAATGTATATGCATGTGTGTATTTTATAAATGTGTGTAATGTATATATGAAGCGCCCCCACATTAAGGGCAGTTCTGGGGATGTCACGGTGGTCCGACCCGGTCCGTGGCCCTTTGAGGGACGTCCAATGAAAAGGAAAGTTTGTATAATGTTCGTGACGCCACCTGTGGTATTCGGTCAGGGTGACCGACGCTGCTTAGGGGTCCGCTGGGGTGATGTGATGGCAGCTAGATGGTATACCTTCCCACAGGTGAAGTGTATCCCCAGGGCTTCCCAGAGTGTAGATGGTGATGGTGTAAGGAGCGGTGAATAACGAGGACACAAGGTTGCAGTCTCTTTACCTTTTACTGAAGGCTTCAGTGTCCACAGTCCTGGGCGCCGGTTCACGGGGTAGGCAGAGTCCCGTTGGTCCGAAGGCAAATCCAGAGTCTCCTTATCCAGGGGGAATGCAATAGCCTTCCTATGCGCACAGTAACACAGTAGGTCCTCATTTGCTTAAGCTCTAATGAGGTCCTCACTGTTATTACTCTTCTCTCTCTGTTCCCCGTGGTCGGATAGAACAAAACCCGTATGACTGATGGCCTGAGGCTTGTTTATAGGGACCCTAGAGACGCCCCGACTCCCACAAGTTGCCACCGTGTCTTCTTAGGTATTTTAGGTCGGGCAGCCAACTTAGAATTGACTGTCCTGCCAGTCTCTGAAGCAATGTCGTAGAGCACTTTACTCCCTCGGTATCCTGGCTACCAGAACGCGCACCAGAAGGATGCAGCTCCTCACGTCTACTATCCTCTCTGGTATCCACTTGTCGCTATGCCTTCGTTTCTCACTCACTAAAACACGCTTCATTTCAATGTCTCTTTCTTAAGATGCTGCCGCATGAGGTGCAGGCGCAGCTCCGTGGACCCTCGTCCTCCTCAGACCGCAGTCTGGATCTGACTAGAACTCGCTCCAGCCAGGAACTCTCTGACTAACTTTCCCTCCAACTACCAGTTTTACCTAACTGTGAGGAGTGGCCTAATAGATAGAACCTTTGCTCCCCCTGGTGGCTGGAGTGTGAAGTGTGTGGTGTGTTTGTGATACCTGGACAGGAGATCTCCTTTATTGCCTCCAGACGTAATATCACTCCCCCAGGTGGAGGAATAACATTACTGCAGCAACCAGGACTCTGGGGAGCTGCATATACAGCTCTGGCAAAAATTAAGAGACCACTGCAAAATGTTCAGTTTGTCTGATTTTTCTCTTTATAGGTTGTAAGATTGTGCTTAATGCATGTGTTGGGGGACACTCGCTTGGCACGGGATTCAAGCACACAGGCACGGTTTTTCTCTTAAACACTGTCCATGCGGTTTATTAAAGTGTCATAAACCGAGTTATGCACAGTTCATTATATACATTTCATAGAACACAATAGGTACCAACTGGTGATATTAACTTGCTGCTTTATCTTAAACACTTCATATACGGCTTTGTCTCACAGATACTAAACATGCTGGACCTCTCACTTCGTCCATTTACCATGGGTGTCCGTACGCCGAACAGTTCATCAATGTCCCTAGTCATATAGCGCACATGACATTGGGTCACGGACTCTAAACACGCTGAACCTCACTTCGTTCAGTTACCGTGGGAGACCACACAGTTCATAGAATATCACAAGCACCAACAGTCAATGATACCTTATGGGAGCTCCTGCTCCACCTGCTGTCTACTTGTCAGTCTTCTCTCCTGGGGAAACTGCCTTACGGGGTTCACCAACTTGCCTGGCCGGCACACATCAGTCAGTCCAGAGCCATCGAAGGACGGTAGCTTCCCCAACACAGACCATCCAGGTCCACAGTCTCTCATGTGCTCCAGGAAGACTCCACTCACAGGAACTTCCAACACAGACCGTCCAGGACCCCAGTTTCACTGTGCGCTATTCAGGACGTCCATCCCACCTGGGATCGTCCAACACACTGGCATGTGCTCTTCAGGATTCCTACTCCCAGGACATTCAACACAGGTTGTGCTCTTCAGGAAGCCTACTCCCAGGACTTCCAACACAAGCTACTCAGTGCGCTATTCAGGTCATCCGTCCCTACCGGGGACCGTCCAATACACAGGCGTGTGACCTGACCGGGTGCTATTCAGGACATCTGTCCAACACCCCAGGCCACCAGTGTGCTATTCAGGACGTCCGTCCCAACCTGGGACCGTCCAACACACACGCATGTGGCCTGTCCAGGTGCTATTCAGGACATTAGTCCAACACTCCAGGCCACCAGGTCCAAAGCCCCACCATGTGCTATTCAGGGAGATGACACTCCCAACACATAGGCTCTCTAGGACCTTCAGCACAGACCATTCAGATCCATCCTCAGAGACCATACAGGAACCATGTGACCCACAGCCTGGTCACATTATACACCTGTAACCACTCCCCTAGATGGGAGTGTGTGTGTGTGGCTAGTTTGACCTGCCCATCTCTCATAACTAGCCTAGTAAGTCTCCCTTCACAACTATGTAAACACTTGTGGGACTACAGGTCCCAGAACAACATTACATCAGACTTACCACGCAGACTCCCTCTGCGACACATATCGGCCACTTACAATTCTGCCAGTCACTGTTTCACCACCATTATAACAATATGCATATCCCGAGGAGCACACACAGCGCCCCCTAGCTGCCACAGGGGTCACTGTATCACAAGGTATATTTTTGAGTAAAATGTAAATGTTTCTATTATTCTATAAACTACTGATAACATTTCCAAGCAACAAATTTTGAATTTTTTTTCTGAAAAGGAGAAATGGACAAAATTACAAAAAAAAAACAGGGCTTTCAGACCTCAAATAATGCAAAAAAAAGTTCATAATCATTTAGAAACAACAATACTAATGTTTTAACTCAGTAAGAGTTCAGAAATCAATATTTTGTGGAATAACCATGATACCATGATTTTTAATCACAGCCTTCATGCGTCTTGGCATGCTTTCCACCAGTCTTTCACACTGCTTCTGGCACATAAATGTAAGCAGTTCTTCTTTGTTTGATGTCTTGTGACTATCCATCATCCTCGTGATTACATTCCAGAGGTTTTCAATGGGGTTCAGGTCTGGAGATTGGGCTGCCCATGACAGGGTTTTGATGTGGTGGTCTCTTAATTTTTGCCAGAGCTGTATATATGTGTGCTTAATGTGAATTCAATTGTGTATATGAATCTTGCATGTTTATGTATGTACAGTATGTGAGTATGTGAGGAGGAAGGATCAGGCATATACCCATATTTTGGATAAGCCATTACCACTTTTCACCCTGTTTCTTATTGTTCCCTATTGAAGCTAATCAGATTCCTCCACCATACTTAGCAATGACTTGTTTGTAATGGGTCAAATCTGCTTAGTTGCTATTGACAAGATTGAGACTTTATATTAAAAGAATATTATGGTCCTAGCCTGGTTTATGGATGAGAGGTGGATTTATACATGTGAAGAAATGAGTTGTGCTTTAATGAATATTGTCTGCGGATCATGATCTGACTGGGATAAGATAACACTGTATTATGAGTATACACTGAACAAATTAAATTGAAAAGAGCCTCACTATAATCACAGAGATCCTACTCACATTACTATATTATTATAATCCTCACAATCACAGCAGAGATCAAATATTATGGGATGGATGAGTTTCACAGTAATAATAAACATACTGTTTTGGGTTTGCTGATTTAAGCAATAAGTATGAGGACCTTAAGGCTTAACGTATTTTAAAGAGTAACCATCATTTTCTTTTTTTTTCATAAATCAATAGTATATAAGAAACTTTGTAATATATCTTATTAGAGAAATCCACTGCTTTCTCCTCCTGGACTAATCATTCATTCTACAAATATTCAATTCATGGGTAATATCTGTCTTCAATGTATACATATTTTTCCATTACTGACATACTATAGGAGATGACAGTTGGTGCTCATAAAATTCTATGGAACTTGCAGCAGAATGTCTGTGCCTAGCTCCTTCTTCCTCATTCTATAGAATTTTAAAAGCACCAACTTCCATCTCCTATCTCAGTAATGGGAAAATCTGTTTTTGCTGAATACAATTTTTTCAGCTGTCAGTAATCACACTAAGGATTTAAGCGCAACAAACATAAGCGTGACTCATCTCTGGACAAGCGGTGTGGAGGGAGGGGCAGTAAAGCAGAGTGACACAGCTAAACTCAGCTGTGCTGCTCCTTCCCCAACAGGGAACTTATCTGAAAGGTGTAAATCATCTGTGATCTAATCTCGCAAGACTTCCTAATCACGCAGGAGGTTAGACCAGGAGTTCAGAGCTGTATCATTACATCTTAAGGCCCCGTCACACATAGCGAGATCGCTAGCGAGATCGCTGCTGAGTCACAAGTTTTGTGACGCAACAGCGACCTCAGTAGCGATCTCGCTATGTGTGACACGTACCAGCGATCAGGCCCCTGCTGTGAGATCGCTGGTCGTGTCGGAATGGCCTGGACCTTTTTTTGATCGTTGAGGTCCCGCTGACATCGCTGAATTGGTGTGTGTGACACCGATCCAGCGATGTCTTCACTGGTAACCAGGGTAAACATCGGGTTACTAAGCGCAGGGCCGCGCTTAGTAACCCGATGTTTACCCTGGTTACCAGCGTAAATGTAAAAAAAACCAAACAGTACATACTCACCATCTGATGTCCGTCAGGTCCCTTGCCGTCTGCTTCCTGCTCTGACTGAGATCCGGCCGTACAGTGAGAGCGCAGCAGTGACGTCACCGCTCTGCTCTCACTGTACGGCCGGATCTCAGTCAGAGCAGGAAGCAGACGGCAAGGGACCTGACGGACATCAGATGGTGAGTATGTACTGTTTGTTTTTTTTGGTAACCAGGGTAAACATCGGGTTACTAAGCGCGGCCCTGCGCTTAGTAACCCGATGTTTACCCTGGTTACCCGGGTGCTGCAGGGGGACTTCGGCATCGTTGAAGACAGTTTCAACGATGCCGAAGTCGTTCCCCTGATCGTTGGTCGCTGGAGAGAGCTGTCTGTGTGACAGCTCCCCAGCGACCACACAGCGACAAAACAGCGACGCTGCAGCGATCAGCATCGTTGTCTGTATCGCTGCAGCGTCGCTGTGTGTGACGGGGCCTTAACACACTAAGAAACCTAAGCGATTGTGGCGTATGTTATTTTTCAGCTGTGTTGCTCCCTGCTTATGATTGGGTAACTTATACAGGGAGAATAAGTACACGCCCCCAGTGAAAACTATCTGATAACAGGCACTTGGACTTAACAAAGGTTAATTAATTAATATATTTATTTATTTATTACGGTGACAAATAGAATGATTGGCAATTTATCCACAACGGAGAGGCAAAATTAAACAAAAACAAAAACGTTTTATTCCCGTCAGCAGCCACTATTACATTGTGTGTCCAATTCAACATGAAAAATTTTAAATAGTCATATATAAACTGTGATGAATTCCATTCATTTCTGTAGGACCTTGGGGTCGTTCTTATTTTATTATGTAGTGTTACTCATGTCTCCTGGATCCAAAATCATGCGCTGCATCCTCCTCCTTCCTGCTTTGTTTTGTGGAACATCCGGTTGCTGCAACAACCTGATGCGTTTCTGACATGATGCTCTCAAGGCTCATAAGCCTACTCAGGTGGTTATTCAAGCATTTGGCTACTTATAATCCATGCCCCTACCGTTGACAACTTTCCTGCGTTGTCTAAGAATCTTTGGCAAACCCACCTCTGTTATATCCCTGTTATATGCTGCAGCTAGCTTTGGAAATGACACAAACTCAGCTTTACTTCTTTTAATTCTTTGCTTGGTAATTCTGGTATGGCTATGCAGCTCTGCATTGGACTCAGACACAAACTCTGCTGTGTCAACTCTGACATAACATGTATTTTCTGATCAGAAGTCATAAAGAAGCAAAATTGTGAAATTGTTACCCCTCCTTGTGAACAAAAGGTTTGTATTTTTAAAACTATACTTAAACTTTTAAAATCAAATTGGAGTACAACTTGTACACATTTTGTCAGCATATTTTTCAATTTTAGTAGATGTTACAAAAAATGCAAAAAATAAGAAGGCAAATGCATGGCCAGACACAGCTTGCCCTTGTTTGCTGGGGAACGGATGTAGAAAACCTAGATGTTCAATGATTAGCTAATTGTGGGGACAGATTCTATTTATAAAATGTTTTGGATTGTACCAATAAGAGTATGGTGTCCATAAAGTAATTTAAGGCTCCTCCAAATAACCATATTAGAAACCCTTTGGAATGAATTGGTTTCCTGTGTTTGTCTGAAGACATTATAATTGTAATCATTTTACAAATATTTTTCACAATTACCATACAAATAATAAATTAATAATAATAATCTTTTATTTTTATATAGCGCTAACATATTCCGCAGCGCTTTACAGTTTGCACACATTATCATCGCTGTCCCCATTGGGGCTCACAATCTAGAATCTCTATCAGTATGTTTTTGGAATGTGGGAGGAAACCGGAGTACCCGGAGGAAACCCACACAAACACAGGGAGAACATACAAACTCCTTGCAGATGTTGTCCTTGGTGGGATTTGAACCCAGGACCCCAGCGCTGCAAGGCTGCAGTGCTATCCAACTGTTTTAACTACAAAGAAATCAAGGTAGATGTAAAAAAAAAATAAAAAAAACCTTCCAAAAATGAATAAGTACTGTACAACACTGCGCAAAAGCTCGAGGTTGTGACAGATGTGATAACAGAACTTGGGAATATGTAGGCTTTAATAATTTAGCAGTGACTAAAGAATGAAGGAAAGTGTAAGAATTGAGGAAAACCGGTCTTACATGCCAGACGCTGCGCTGTACGATATTGTGGGAGACAATTGCTATATTTCCATATTAGAATGGCTGGTTTATTAGCATGCATACAATACAAGATATCATGTAAAATTTGCTGACACTAAGATAGAAACAGATAGTAATTAAAATACATATAAAATGTATGATATGCCTAATATTTATGTACATGGTTAGTGTGTAAGGAGATGGACATATTCCTCAACGTTCCCCCCCCTTGAAGAACAAGTGTAATGTTATGTTGTGTAATGTGATTTATGACTTATGAATTAATTACGTATTAATGTTGTGTGCTGCTTGACAGTAGGGAGAGTTATAGTTAATGATTGGGACTAGCCCAGAGTGGAAAGGGCTAAGGTGAAGGGACAGAGACATTTTTTGCTGTGAAAACGTCAGACAAGGCCCAGTGTGCATAGAGAGCAGATCTAAGGTCTAATGTGAGTAGTGCCGCATGACGTGGGTGTTCCTAACGTGAGAGGAGACCAAAATAAATGATAGCAAGATTCTAGTGGAAGGTAGAAGAGAGGTGACTAAAGGAACAGAGTGATCAATCGGAGATGGGTCTTGGGTAATGACACCTAGCAGTTTTGCCAATAGTGAAGCTACTGGGGGCAGAGGGTGCAGTTACCGCAAGCCCAGTGCTCAGAAGGGCCCACAAGGAGCTACGCTACACTTAATCTGTGAATTTCCCTATTGGGCTCTACTGTAGGACCAACAATGATTAGAGAAGGAAGGCTCCTTCCTTCCTATCATAGCACAGCTATGTACTACTCAGCCAATCCCAATCCATAGTGGCACACTCCTTCCTTCACATCCCTGAATGAGGGAGCTTGCTGCTATGGATATGGATTACCTGATCAGTGCATAGCTAATTAGTGTGCAAAATGTCACCTCTCTTGTAGATGTGTCAGTCTGACCAGCTTCAAGTGCCCCTCTGTAACACACCCCAGAAGTCCGGATGCCACAATGGTATTGTTTCCTCACGGGGGAGGTGATGCCATGCCTGGAAACAAGGAGGGATCCCCTAATCAGGTAAAACTGACATGCAACATCATCCTGATTCCAGACCAGAAGGGGGAGCTCTAAACCCAGTGTCAGGGGAACTTCCCTTACAAGTTCTGGTCTGGAGGCGGGGTTAGTTAATTGAGTGTGAGGCTGCGAAGGGTGAGGAAGCAGAGGCAAGGAGAGGAGCCTGGGGTCTGGAGCTGCGAGTGAGCTCACCCTAGAGGAAAGCGCCAAGAGACCGGACACCAGAGTCCATGGTGGTGTGGGAATTGCAGACCCAGCCACTGAATCTGGAGGGCAGGAGATTGCAAGTCTCCTGCCCCACCTAACACCTGTAGGTACCACAGCCTCCGAACCCACCTGGCTAAGTGGATCCCAAGCTGTTTCCAGGCTGCCCGGACCCCACCATCACCTGTTACCTGTACTCTGGACTATACCTGCATTCTACCAGTAAAAGGTAAAGGAAACTGCTATCCCTGTGTCCTTCAATTATTTCCTGCACCCTCAGTCCTGCACCCCACCGTCAATCATCCCCCTTACCAACTACACCGGGAGCCCTGGGGACCAAGCTCTACCTGTGGGGAGCTATACCAACCCTGCTGCAATGCAATACCATCAGCCCCAGAGGACCCCTTTAAGCTGCGTCGGCCACCCCTGGCCGAAAACCACAGGTGGCGTCACGAACATACTACATTAGATTTTATTCCCATTTCCATTAACCCCCTTTAACTGGACGCCCAGGGCCATGCACCGGGTCACTGCCACTGTGACCACCCCTTTAAGTACTGCCGGACCCAGCCTGAGTACTCCACGGTCCTAGCGGGCGTTCCACCTCCCCCACCCAGTACAATCATTTCTTGTAGCTGGGAGGTGACCACAGCAGTCTATCCCTCACTCCTCTCTTGCTCCTTAGAGTAGGAGCTTGATGAGTCTGTTCTGCCATTGGTCCTGTGTCATTGCCCTGCCTGCAGAAGCTGCTCCGATCTCCTCCACTTCTGCTGCTAAAGTTATTAAGAAAAACAGTGAGCGCAAAAGACTGTGAGGACAAAGAGAGTCACATTTTTAGATATTATTTTATGTGAAATTGATATGTGTAATAGAATAGTAGATCTATATGTATCAATTTTGGTGGAGGGGGCTTGTCTCTATATGCTATATGTGGGGAGGGGGACTTGTCTATATACTGTTTGCTATATGGAGGAGGGGGACTTTCCAGGTTGAAAACTGTTTATCCCCAGACATGCATTACTGTGTGTGACAGAACAATGGACAGGTGAGGGATATTGTTGTTTTTAGTTTTGTTTAATTACAGGAGACAATGGATTCAATGGAATGGGCGATGATGTGAGTATAGTTTAATTTAAAATCATTAATGGAGTCTGTGTCATTCTTTAAATTAAAGGACTTTATTCTGTCTGTGTGTTTATTTACAATATAACTATAGAATTAGTACTAGATAGGTGTCTTATAGACGCCTCTCCATTACTAACGCATGGGCTTGATGTCACCGGACAATACAAAGGTGACATCAACCCCACAAATATGAACCCCATTTGTCACCGCTACAGGGCAAGTGGGAAGAGCTGGACAAAGTGCCAGAATTGGTGCATCTAGTAGATGCGCCTTTTGTGGGTTGCTGCGGGCTGCTGTTTCTAGGCTGGGTGGGCCAATATTAATGGCCCCTTACCAGCCTGAGAATACCAGCCCCCAGCTGTTTGCTTTAGCAAGGCTGGTTGTCAAAAATGGGGGAACCCCACTTTTTTTAAATGATTTATTTAATCATTGAAAAAAAAGTGGAGACCCCTCTATTCTTGATAACTAAACTTGCTGACACTGACAGCTGGGGGTTGGAGCCCCCAGCTGTCAGTTTTGCCTGGCTGGTTATCAGAAATACAGGGGAACCCATGCCATTTTTTTATTTTATTATTTATTTAGAGTGCAGGCGCCGGCTGATGAGTACTCCCATCAGCCGCCTGCCTGTTCTCACCGTTATTAGCGGCAGGAGGAGTCAACTGATGGGAGCAGTAGTCCCATCAGCCGACGCCAGTGACTGGAGGTAAACTATACCTCTGATAACAGCTGCAAGCTCACGCTGTCAACTGACAGTGCAGGAGCCGCAACTGTCTGACTGGCGGTAATGATTTAACCGCCAATCAGAAGCATTGTTTGCCGTGCTGTCATGCACATGACAGATTTGTAAACACTGGATGTTCAGGCCCCCCATTCAAGTGAATGGGATCCCAGTTCGGTACTGTTCTGGTACCCGAACCTGAACTTTGTTTTAACTGTTCGACCGAATCCACCGGCCCTGAACATCCAGGGGTCCATCCATCTCTAGTCACCATCAATAAATGTGCTGTAATCTCTTATATGTTTTGCAGGACTGATATCTAAAGCTAAATGGTCACCATATGGTGGTAATATTAGCATGCCATAATAGTTGTAATCAGGGTTACCCGTTAGGGGCCCAGTCAGATGTTTTGCAGCCCACCCCCTGACCTGAACTACTAGCTACTCTTTTGAGTACGGCCCAGAGTTTGTAACTCACTGATGTAATGGGCCTCTGACAAAGAGACAAAGAGCTCGCCCTGGGAGGAAGTTCCAGTGCGTCAGTAGAAGAGAAGGTAAGTACCCACCATACAACATATAGTTCTCTAGATGGGAAAGCAGACATGGAACCACGGGTTGAGAACAGGACTCTTGATAACTGGACTGTAGCACTGAGCTGGGCATTGGTGAAGTAGAAATGTTGAAGGTAGGGGACAAGCGAGTAAAGAGGAAGGAATTGAAACTTTGTAGAAAATGATTCATATTGTGAAGGAAACATTCATCAGGGAAGAGCCTAGTACTGAAATGTGCATGTGTGGGGAAAGGCCAAAGAGCACCAGTGCATGAGCACTACAATACCTTGCTCTGCCCCATCAGGACAGAGAAATGAACTTGTGCGATGGCGAATACACTGTGTGGATGACGTAGAACGCGTCACCCACATGAAGCAAGAAGAGAGGAGGCGCCGGATCAACAACAGTGACGCCCATTGGGAAGGACTGGCACATAGGCAAGTATAATGAAAGGTATATTTTGTGTCATGCAGAACACATTGGGGACATATTGGCAGCATTCTAGAATGCTGTCACATAGGGTGTACAGATGTTGACCCTACTTTATATGGAAAAAACCTGGTGACAAGTTTTCTTTAAGTCAGAAACCAATCCACATACAGCTGTTTTGAGATAATTCCCCCTCATAAGTGAAGTTTGGCTAAATAAAAGGCCTTTGGTACAGTTTTGAAAGGAAGGGGTCTTGATTTCCTTAATGAAGCCAGCTGAGAACTCATTGCCGATACTCTATGGCAAAAGAAAAATGCGAATTAGAACTTTCCTGTAAGGAAAAAAAAACTACCCTGCGCCTGTATCATTTATGGAGGTAGTTATCCTATACATCACTGTCTGACGAATATACAAAGCCATGCAATGTGACTGGTAGTATCAGCCAAGTTAGTCACCCATCTACAAATATTTGTTTCAGGGCTTTTGCCTCTCATCAGTGCAGAGCATGGTTTAGCTGGTGAGATAGTTTTTTCCTTTCAGGAGAGAGCTAATTTGCATGTCTTTACCATGACTTCATATTTAGCTAGTCTTTGATAAGACAATTCTATAGGTAGACTGGAATATAGTGCATGACTTGCCTTTCCTGAGTAAAGCAGAATTTAGAAATTTGAAGCGTCTCTATATCTAATATCAGCTTCACATTTTTAATTAATAGCAAATAAAAAAATCAGATTATATTTTTACTTAAGGGGATTATTCACGAAACATCCTACTTTTTCATCCAGGGCAAGACATAATCCTTCGGGGAAAAAAACTATACTGGGAGGAAACCTAGGCCATCCCAGGAGGAGCGTACATACTCCATACAGATGTTAACTTTGGGTGGATTTGAACCAAGAACACCATAGTGTAATTTCAATTTAGTTGTGCTGTTTTATACACAGCCATGATATCTTGCAATAACTATTGAGATCGTAAGAGTCTATTGAGATTTTATGGGGTCTTAAGACTCTGGGAATGATGGAAGACACCTGAGAAAATGAATATATTAAGCCCGGATGTGAACATTGGAAAGAAGTAAAATTTGCGCTCTCGTAAGAGACCTTTTTTTGTACTTTAAAAATATTATTAGACATAGAGTGTGTACAAAATTAAATTTATTAAGGGGTCTAACTGTTAATCAATGAAAAACAGGGGTCTTTGCCATTAAAAGGCCCTCCAAAAGTCAGTGTAAGTCTCTGTAAATGATGGATACTCGCACACTTTAAAAAACATTTACGGTATTTAGATCTTCTTTAAATTCAGAATTTTTTTTAAAAGTCTACTTCAAGTTTCAGGAGTTTATTTTAACTTCAAAGTAGTTGTGCAGATTTCAGAGAGATTAATTTAGATATTTATAAGGGAAGCTGTAGCTTGCCAGGATTTGGAAAAGCTCACACCATCTGCTTTGTTCAAACAAGATGTCCCAGTTTTCAGCTTTAATTTGATTCTGATTATCGTTTTCCTCTGATGGTTTTTATAGAACTGCTAATTAGTTAAATATCTTCTCCAAATGCAAAAGATTTACTAGCCTGTGTTATTATTATTTTGCACAGGTAGTATTATTTGTGCTTGTGTATTACCTAATATGTTATGTGATTATCAGTACGATTCTTGTTATTACTTTTGTTATTATACGATGGAAAATAATTATGTACTATAGAAATTAGTTATATAGGCGAGACTATTGGATAGAGAAGCACAGAGGACAATGCTATTCTGTTGTCGAAAGCATCTGACACCTGATGGATTTATGTATATATGCAGAGCTATTCTCCCTTAGATGCAATACATTTTAGGCATTTTATAATCAACTGTTTTAAAATTTTACTCTTGCCGACTAAAAATATATGATGACCAAATATTGACACAGAAAAGGAAAATGTGCGCTGTCAGAGTGTGCAGCTCCTTGCAACGGTGGCCAATACTGACCACTGCATATAAGGATACTGACAGAGGGAGAATGCTCCCTCTGTCACCCCAATAAGCTATCAACCCATCATGCTGACAGAATGGTTTTTAACAAGGAAAAATGCAAAGTACTACATCTGGGCAATAAAAATGAAAAAAGCATATACAGAATGGGAGGAAAAGGGCTAAGCAACAGCACATGTGAAAAAGACTTGGGTATACTAATAGATCACAGACTGAACATGAGTCAACAGTGTGATGCAGCAGCAAAAAAGGCAAATGCAATGTATTCACAGAAGCATACAGTCTAGATCATGCGAAGTCATTATTGCCCTCTACTACTCTTTGGTCAGACCTCATCTGGAATTCTGTGTCCAGTTTTGGGCACATTTTAAAAAAGGACAAAAACAAACTGGAGCAAGTTCAGAGAAGAGCGACCAGAATGGTGACTGGTCTACAAACCATGTCCTATGAGGAACAGTTACTGGATCTGGGAATGTTTCGCTTGCAAAAAAGAAGACAGAGAGGAGACTTAATAGCTGTCTACAAATATCTCAGGGGCTGTCACATTGTAGAAGGATCATCTTTATTCTCATTTGCACAAGGAAAGACTAGAAGCAATGGGATGAAACTGAATGGGAGGAGACACAGATTAGATATTAGAAAAAACTTTTTGACAGTTAGGGTGATCAATGAGTGGAACAGGCTGCCACGAGAGATGGTGAGTTCTCCTTCCATGGAAGTCTTCAAACAGAGGCTGAACAGTCATCTGTCTGGAATGATTTAGTGAATCCTGCTTTGAGCAGGGGGTTGGACCAGATGACCCAAGAGGTCCTTTCCAACTCTACCATTCTATGATTCAATACTGACCACTGCATATAAGGAGACTGACAGAGGGAGGACCTCTCTCTGTCACCCCATCATGTCCTAGCAGGTTGATCGCTGGGAGCCTATTGTTGTTATGGTAACCAGAGGCATAATATTAGCTTCTGGTGTGCCATAGATCAAAGCAGTGCTGGACAGGAATGAAAAGGGCCTACCGGTAACATTGACCATGGGAGCTACATCCAAATATTACCTGTCCCTTATTTACAAATGTACCCATGTATTTTGTCACAATTTCATTAGCATGAAGTAAGGACCTGTACCCCCAGACGACAGTTGTCTTAATGATGGGAACTATATGGCATGTAACCCGGCCATCATGCTTACTATGCAAAGTCTCAGTGCGTCTAAATAATAGAAACAATGCTGGAAACTAATTCTAATTAAAACTGTGAAGAGGGATCAGTGAGCACTTAGCTTTAATTATCATGTCTCTCCAGATGTGGCACTACTCTGCTCCCAGAGTAGTGCCACATATGATGTGATGAAGAAGTATTTGTAATATAATATCAGAAGCCGAGAAAACACAATGAAGTATTGTTCCTGCATTTTTTTAAGGAGCAAAGTTTTCCAACACCAGTACAACTCCTGATAAAACAACTGCTCCTGCACCTTTTTATCTTAACATTTGGTTTGTGTTGCCATTTTAAAGACCTTACATAGATACAGAGTTGCATAGGTTGAATAAAAGACCTTGGTCCATCAAGTTCATCCTTTCTCCACCAATTGTACAGTACTGTACAAAAGTTTGGACACACCTTCACATTTAAAGATTTTTCTGTATTTTCATGACTATGAAAATTGTAAATTCACACTGAAGGCATCAAAACTATGAATTAACACATGCGGAATTATATACTTAACAAAAAAGTGTGAAACAACTGAAATTATGTCTTATATTCTAGGTTCTTCAAAGTAGCCACCTTTTGCTTTGATGACTGCTTTGCACACTCTTGGCATTCTCTTGATGAACTTCAAGAGGTAGTCACCGGGAATGGTCTTCCAACAATCTTGAAGGAGTTCCCAGAGATGCTTAGCACTTGTTGGCCCTTTTGCCTTCACTCTGCGGTCCAGCTCACCCCAAAACATCTCGATTGGGTTCAGGTCTGGTGACTGTGGAGGCTAGGTCATCTGGCTTAGCACCCCATCACTCTCCCTCTTGGTCAAATAGCCCTTACACAGCCTGGAGGTGTGTTTGGGGTCATTGTCCTGTTGAAAAATAAATGATGGTCCAACTAAACGCAAACCGGATGGAATAGCATGCTGCTGCAAGATGCTGTGGTAGCCATGTTGGTTCAGTATGCTTTCAATTTTGAATAAATCCCCAACAGTGTCACCAGCAAAGCACCCCCACACCATCACACCTCCTCCTCCATGCTTCACGGTGGGAGCCAGGCATGTAGAGTCCATCCGCTCACCTTTTCTGCGTCGCACAAAGACACGGTGGTTGGAACTAAAGATCTCAACTTTGGACTCATCAGATTAAAGCACAGATTTCCACTGGTCTAATGTCCATTCCTTGTGTTCTTTAGCCCAAACAAGTCTCTTCTGCTTGTTGCCTGTCCTTAGTAGTGGTTTCCTAGCAGCTATTTTACCATTGAGGCCTGCTGCACAAAGTCTTCTCTTAACAGTTGTTATAGAAATGTGTCTGCTGCTAGAACTCTGTGTGGCATTGACCTGGTCTCTAATCTGAGCTGCTGTTAACCTGCTATTTCTGAGGCTGGTGACTCGGATAAACTTATCCTCAGAAGCAGAAGTGACTCTTGGTCTTCCTTTCCTGGGGCGGTTCTCATGTGAGCCAGTTTCTTTGTAGCACTTGATGGATTTTGCCACTGCACTTGGGGACTCTTTCAAAGTTTTCCCAATTTTTCGGACTGACTTACCTTCATTTCTTAAAGTAATGATGGCCACTTGTTTTTTTTTTACTTAGTTGCTTTTTTCTTGCCATAATACAAATTCTAAATAATACTAAATTCTTCAGTCTATTCATTAGGACTATCAGCTGTGTATTCACTAGACTTCTGCACAACACAACTGATGATCCCAACCCCATTTATAAGGCAAGAAATCCCACTTATTAAACCTGACAGGGCACACCTGTGAAGTGAAAACCATTCCCGGTGACTAACTCTTGAAGCTCATCAAGAGAATGCCAAGAGTGTGCAAAGCAGTCATCAAAGCAAAAGGTGGCTACTTTAAAGAACCTACAATATAAGACATAATTTCAGTTGTTTCACACTTTTTTGTGTTAATTCATAGTTTTCATGCCTTCGGTGTGAATGTACAATTTTCATATCGTCAGGTCAAGAGTGGTGCGCTCAAAAAAATAATGATGCAGTGCACAAAGGAAAAAGACTCGAATATGATGAAGAAGAACCTTCAGCACTCAACAAGTCCACAATTCTTTACTTCTCAAATAGGAATTTTATTAGGCAGCCAGCAGAAAAATAACAGACATCAAAATTCCAACGTTTCGGCATGCATTGCCTTTTTCAAGGAAGTCTGTATATAGTAAATAGCGTTCCTATTAAATTACTAGCCAACACGGCATGGGAAAAGGAGGCGACTGCAAAAAGGAGCTCAAGGCAAGATGACCTTCCTTGAAAAAGGCAATGTATGCCGAAATGTTGGAATTTTGATGTCTGTTATTTTTCTGCTGGCTGCCTAATAAAATTCCTATTTGAGAAGTAAAGAATTGTGGACTTGTTGAGTGCCGAAGGTTCTTCTTCATCATGTACAATTTTCATAGTCATGAAAATACAGAAAAATCTTTAAAAGAGAAGGTGTGTCCAAACATTTGGTCTGTACTTTATATTTTGTCACTAAATTAAGTATAACTCACAATGTTATGTGAACTGAGGAAATTATCCAGCCCTTTATATAAGCTGTTATAGTGTCGGTCATTACCACTGTACCTCTTATGGTCGGGCAGTTCACAGTGTGACATGACTAACTGTAAAGAACCCTTTACTACTTAGCTGCTTGAATCACCTTTCTTTGACTCATAATTAGTGTTGAGCATTCCGATACCGCAAGTATCGGGTATCGGCCGATACTTGCGGGTATCGGAATTCCGATACCGAGATCCGATACTTTTGTGGTATCGGGTATCGGTATCGAAACAACATTAATGTGTAAAATACAACATTAATGTGTAAAATAAAGAATTAAAATAAAAAATATTGCTATACTCACCTCTCCGACGCAGCCTGGACCTCACCGAGGGAACCGGCAGCGTTGTTTGCTTAAAATGCGCGCGTTTCCTGCCTCCCGCGACGTCACGGCTTCTGATTGGTCGCGTGCCGCCCATGTGGCCGCGACGCGACCAATCACAGCAAGCCGTGACGTAATTTTGAGGTCCTGGAAGCCTAATTCTAGGCATTCAGGATTTTAAAATTACGTTCCGGCTTGTGATTGGTCGCGTCGCGGTCACATGGGCGACGCGACCAATCACAAGCCGTGACGTCACGGGAGGCAGGACACGCGCGCATTTTAAAATTACGTCACGGCTTGTGATTGGTTGCGTGCCGCCCATGTGGCCGCGACGCGACCAATCACAGCAAGCCGTGACGTAATTTCAGGTCCTGAATGCAGAAATAGGCATTCAGGACCTGAAATTACGTCACGGCTTGCTGTGATTGGTTGCGTCGCGGCCACATGGGCGGCACGCAACCAATCACAAGCCGTGACGTAATTTTAAAATGCGCGCGTGTCCTGCCTCCCGTGACATCACGGCTTGTGATTGGTCGCGTCGCCCATGTGACCGCGACGCGACCAATCACAAGCCGGAACATAATTTTAAAATCCTGAATGCCTAGAATTAGGCTTCCAGGACCTCAAAATTACGTCACGGCTTGCTGTGATTGGTCGCGTCGCGGCCACATGGGCGGCACGCGACCAATCAGAAGCCGTGACGTCACGGAAGGAAGGAAACGCGCATTTTAAGCACAGAACGCTGCCGGTTCCCTCGGTGAGGTCCAGGCTGCGTCGGAGAGGTGAGTATAGCAATATTTTTTATTTTAATTCTTTATTTTACACATTAATATGGTTCCCAGGGCCTGAAGGAGAGTTTCCTCTCCTTCAGACCCTGGGAACCATCAGGAATACCGTCCGATACATGAGTCCCATTGACTTGTATTGGTATCGGGTATCGGTATCGGATTAGATCCGATACTTTGCCGGTATCGGCCGATACTTTCTGATACCGATACTTTCAAGTATCGGACGGTATCGCTCAACACTACTCATAATGAGTGCCCCATGGTCCTAAGTATGGTTTTTGTGTGAGGCAGAGTCACTTTTCACTGCCAAACCGTAAGATGGGATAGTCAGGAGTCCGACATCAAAAGCCAGGAAGGTAAGTCATAAACAGAAGGAAGAGACAAAGGCATAGTCAGGTAACATTACATGGTCAGGATATCAGGAGCATAGCAGATCAGAGCAGAAGGGGTTAAACAGATGGATGATCAGAATGAAGTCCAAGGTCAGGCTACGAAAAATCTACAGAATGCAAAGCACAGAGAGACAAACCACACAGTAGTTGAATGTACTTCTGGCAGAAGTCTGGGACTAACAGCCCACTTAATTAGCCTGGCAATCACCTGGGATAGTGAACACTTGGAGACAGCCAGCGCCTCCCAGTCTCAGATTGGACAGCCGAGCTGTCGATCAAAACACTGACAGCTCAGCATGCCCTTATACCAGAATGGACGGCTGAGCTGTCAGTAATTGCATGCCAGACACACTGAGGGGTGGAACCATTACACTTCGGAAGTAATAAGTCATGTGCCAGCCCTTTGTATTAACCACACATAGATTTATATATGTAAATGAAATCTCCTCTTAGGAGTCTTTTTTCTAAACTAAACAAGCCAAACTTTTCCAACCTCTCATCATATGAGAGGCCTTCAATCCCTTGTAATAATCTAGTTGCCCGCCTTTGAAATGACTCTAACTTCTGAATATACTTTTCAAAATGTGGAGCCCAAAACTGGATCCCATATTCTAGATGTGACCTCATACATCACAAGTGATTTATAGAGTGGTAACAATATGTTGAGATCACAATATTTTATTTTTCTTTTTATACACCCTAAAATCTTGCTTGCGTTTGCGGCTGCTGCTTGATAATGAGTACTGCTGCTCAGCTTGCTTGTACCCAGAATACCCAAGTTCTTGTCCTGTTTTGTAGTCCCGAGTATACTCCCATTTATTGTATATTCAGCAATAGCTTGATTTCTATTTTACATTTCTTATTGAGATCTTTGTTCTACTGAAATGCTAATTCTGTTTTCTCAGCCTTCAAGATTTTGAATACCCTTTGTTTTTCTCTTATTAAACTTTGTACTATCTTATTTATCCATAATGGATTCTTTTTATTCCTGGACATTTTATTTCCACAGGGTATAAGTTTTCTATGGGATTCTAGTAGTATATCCTGCTCCCGTTTGCTTCAAAACTCCTTGAGCAGCATGTCCATGCTCAACTTTCCTCCCACCTCTCATCTAACTCTCTCCTTGACAACCTCCAATCTGGCTTCCACCCCCACCTGTTGTGAACTCTATTTTTGGGCTCCCTCTAGTGGTCACAAGCGGTACTGTGTAGTGTTGTCTTTCTGCAGGTTGGCTTCATCACCTGGTTCGTTATCCTTGGTTGGTTTCCTATTTAGCTCACCTGGATACTCAGTTCCTTGCCTACTATCAATGTATTCAGTGCTCTTCAGATTCCTGGTGACTACCTTGCTCCCAGTCTCTCCAAGACAAGCTAAGTTTTTGTTTGTTCAGTTTCTGATTATAAGCGTTCATCATGTTTTTTGTCCAGCTTGTTAAAATGTGATTTCTTACTTGCTGGTTGCTCTAGGGGACTGAGTTTCTCCCCTCACACCGTTAGTTGGTGTGGGGGTTCTTGAAATCTCAGTGTGGATATTTTGTAAGGGTTTTTTACTGACCGCATAGACCCCTTTTCTATTTTCTGCTATCTAGAATTAGTGGGCCTCTTTTGCTGAATCTGCTTTCACCCCTGTGTATGTGCCTTCCTCTTACCTCACCGTTATTATCTGTTGGGGGCTTCTATATCTTTTGGGGATTATTTCTCTGGAGGCAAGAGAGGTCTTTCTTTCTCTCTAGGGGTAGTTAGTTCCTCAGGCTGGCTCGAGACGTCTAGGATTTTAGACACGTTCACCGGCTGCCTCTAGTGTGGTTGGATAGGTTCAGTTTTGCGGTCAGTCCAGTTTTCCACCTCCCTAGAGCTTGTCCTATGTTTAGTCACCTTGCTGGAGTAATTTGTGATCCTCAACCACTAAGGATCATAACAGTATAGCAGGCCAAAAAGTGTTTTATGCATCGCAGAAGTAGGATTAAAAGAAGACCTGAGTACATTTTTTTTTTTTTTGTGCTGCAGTCTGTCTAGCTTCTTTCATCCCCTTGAACTCTGAGTGGTTTTGAGCTCAGCTGCAGACATGGATGTTCAGACTCTGACTTCTAGTGTGGATCATCTTGCTGCACGGGTACAAAGTATTCAGGATTTTGTTATTCATAGCCCTATGTCAGAACCAAAGATACCCATTCCTGAGTTGTTTTCTGGAGATAGATCTAGGTTTCAGAATTTTAAGAATAATTGTAAGTTATTTCTATCTCTGAGACCTCGTTCCTCTGGTGATTCCGCTCAGCAAGTAAAAATTGTTATCTCCTTGTTGCGTGGCGACCCGCAGGATTGGGCTTTCTCTCTGGCGCCAGGAGATCCTGCATTGCTTAATGTGGATGCGTTTTTTCTGGCTCTTGGATTGCTTTATGAGGAGCCTAATCTTGAGAATCAGGCAGAAAAAGCGTTGCTGGCCCTCTCTCAAGGGCAGGATGAAGCAGAGGTGTATTGTCAAAAATTTGGGAAATGGTCAGTGCTTACTCAATGGAATGAGTGTGCCCTGGCTGCAAATTTCAGAGAAGGTCTTTCTGAAGCCATTAAGGATGTTTTGGTGGGGTTCCCCACCCCTACAAGTCTGAGTGATTCTATGGCTTTAGCCATTCAGGTTGATCGGTGTTTGCGGGAGCGCAAATCTGCTCATCCTTTGGCGGTATTTTCTGAACAGGGACCTGAGTCTATGCAATGTGATCGAACTCTGACCAGAATTGAGCGACAAAGTCATAGACATCAAAATGGGTTGTGCTTTTACTGTGGTGATTCTGCTCATGTTATCTCAGCATGCTCTAAACGCTTAAAAAAGGTTGCTAAACCTGTCACCATTGGTACTTTACAGCCTAAATTTATTTTGTCTGTTACTTTGATTTGTTCTTTGTTGTCCTACTCGGTTATGGCCTTTGTGGATTCGGGTGCTGCCCTGAATCTGATGGATTTGTCATTTGCCAAGCGCTGTGGTTTTGTCCTGGAGCCTTTGGAATTTCCTATTCCTCTGAGGGGAATTGATGCTACGCCATTGGCTGAGAATAAACCTCAGTATTGGACGCAAATGACCATGTGCATGACTCCCGTTCATCAGGAGGTGATTCGCTTTCTTGTTCTGCATAATTTACATGATGTTGTCGTTTTGGGTCTGCCATGGCTGCAGGCTCATAATCCAGTTTTAGATTGGAAAGCTATGTCTGTGTCTAGTTGGGGTTGTCAGGGAATTCATGGCGATACTCCATTGGTGTCTATTGCTTCTTCCACTCCTTCTGTGGTCCCTGAGTTTTTGTCTGACTACCAGGATGTATTTGATGAGCCCATGTCCAGTGTCCTGCCCCCTCATTGGGATTGTGACTGTGCTATAAATTTAATTCCTGGTAGTAAATTCCCTAAGGGACGACTTTTTAATTTGTCTATACCAGAGCATGCCGTGATGCGGAGTTATATAAAGGAGTCTTTGGAGAAGGGACATATTCGCCCATCCTCTTCCCCTCTTGGTGCAGGATGCTTTTTTGTGGCCAAGAAGGATGGTTCTTTGAGACCGTGTATAGATTATCGCCTTCTGAATAAAATCACAGTCAAATTTCAGTATCCTTTGCCACTATTGTCTGATTTGTTTGCTCGGATTAAGGGTGCCAGTTGGTTCACCAAGATAGATCTCCGTGGTGCGTATAATCTTGTGCGCATTAAGCAGGGAGATGAATGGAAAACAGCATTTAATACGCCTGAAGGCCATTTTGAGTACTTGGTGATGCCTTTTGGACTCTCTAATGCTCCTTCTGTGTTTCAGTCCTTCATGCATGACATTTTCCAAGAATATCTGGATAAATTTATGATTGTTTATCTGGATGACATTTTGTTTTTTTTCTGATGATTGGGAGTCCCATGTGAAGCAGGTCAGGATGGTGTTTCAGGTCCTGCGTGCTAATGCTTTATTTGTGAAGGGCTCAAAATGCCTCTTCGGAGTACAGAAGGTCTCCTTTTTGGGTTTTATTTTTTCTCCTTCTACTGTGGAGATGGACCCAGTCAAGGTCCAGGCTATTCATGACTGGACTCAGCCCACGTCTGTTAAGAGTCTTCAGAAGTTCTTGGGTTTTGCTAATTTTTACCGTCGTTTCATTGCTAATTTTTCTAGTGTGGTTAAACCTTTGAGTGATTTGACCAAGAAGGGCTCTGATGTGACTAATTGGTCTCCTGCGGCCGTGGAGGCCTTTCGGGAGCTTAAGCACCGGTTTTCTTCAGCTCCAGTCTTATGTCAGCCAGATGTCTCTCTCCCCTTCCAGGTCGAGGTTGATGCTTCCGAGATTGGAGCAGGGGCTGTTTTGTCACAGAGAAGCTCTGAGGGCTCTGTGATGAAGCCATGTGCTTTCTTTTCAAGAAAGTTTTCGCCTGCCGAGCGAAATTATGATGTTGGTAATCTGGAGTTGTTGGCTATGAAGTGGGCATTTGAGGAGTGGCGACATTGGCTCGAAGGAGCTAAACATCGTGTGGTGGTCCTGACTGATCACAAAAATCTGATTTACCTCGAGTCTGCCAAGCGCCTGAATCCTAGACAGGCTCGTTGGTCGTTGTTTTTCTCCCGTTTCAACTTCGTGGTCTCGTACCTGCCTGGTTCGAAGAACGTGAAAGCTGATGCACTTTCTAGGAGTTTTGTGCCTGACTCTCCGGGAGTTTCTGAGCCGGCTGGTATTCTCAGAGAGGGAGTGATTTTGTCTGCCATTTCTCCAGATTTGCGACAAGTGCTGCAGAAATTTCAGGCGGATAGACCTGACCGTTGTCCACCAGAGAGACTGTTTGTCCCGGATAGATGGACCAGCAGAGTTATTTCCGAGGTTCATTCTTCGGTGTTGGCGGGTCATCCTGGGATTTTTGGTACCAGAGATTTGGTGGCTAGGTCCTTCTGGTGGCCTTCCTTGTCGCGGGATGTGCGTTCCTTTGTGCAGTCTTGTGGGATTTGTGCCCGGGCTAAGCCTTGCTGTTCTCATGCCAGCGGTTTGCTTTTGCCTTTGCCTGTCCCGAAAAGGCCTTGGACGCACATTTCCATGGATTTTATTTCGGATCTGCCAGTATCTCAGAAAATGTCTGTCATCTGGGTGGTGTGTGATCGTTTTTCCAAGATGGTCCATTTGGTGCCCTTGCCTAAGCTGCCTTCCTCCTTCGATTTGGTTCCTCTATTTTTTCAGAATGTGGTTCGCTTGCACGGCATTCCTGAAAATATTGTGTCTGATAGAGGATCCCAGTTTGTTTCCAGGTTTTGGCGAACTTTTTGTGCTAAGATGGGCATTGATTTGTCTTTTTTGTCGGCCTTCCATCCTCAGATTAATGGCCAAACCGAGCGAACTAATCAGACGTTGGAGACTTATTTGAGATGTTTTGTTTCTGCTGATCAGGATGATTGGGTGACTTTTTTGCCATTGGCCGAGTTTGCCCTTAATAATCGGGATAGTTCTGCTACCCTGGTTTCGCCTTTTTTCTGCAATTCTGGTTTCCATCCTCGTTTTTCCTCGGGTCAGGTTGAGTCTTCTGACTGTCCTGGGGTGGATTCTGTGGTGGATAGGTTGCAGCAGATTTGGAGCCATGTGGTGGACAATCTGAAATTGTCACAGGAGAGGGCTCAGCGCTTTGCCAACCGCCGCCGCGGTGTGGGTCCCCGACTTCGTGTTGGGGATTTGGTGTGGCTGTCTTCTCGGTATGTTCCTATGAAGGTTTCATCTCCTAAGTTTAAGCCTCGCTTCATCGGTCCTTATAAGATCTTGGAAATCCTTAACCCAGTGTCTTTTCGTTTGGATCTCCCGGCATCGTTTGCCATCCATAATGTGTTCCATAGGTCTTTGTTGCGGAGGTATGTGGTACCTGTGGTTCCTTCTGTTGAGCCTCCTGCTCCGGTGCTGGTCGAGGGCGAATTGGAGTAGGTGGTGGAGAAAATTTTGGATTCTCGTATCTCTAGACGGAGACTTCAGTATCTGGTTAAGTGGAAGGGCTATGGTCAGGAGGATAATTCCTGGGTTGTCGCCTCTGATGTTCATGCGGCCGATTTGGTTCGTGCCTTCCACGCAGCTCGTCCTGATCGCCCTGGGGGTCTTGATGAGGGGTCGGTGACCCCTCCTCAAGGGGGGGTACTGTTGTGAACTCTATTTTTGGGCTCCCTCTAGTGGTCACAAGTGGTACTGTGTAGTGTTGTCTTTCTGCAGGTTGGCTTCATCACCTGGTTCGTTATCCTTGGTTGGTTTCCTATTTAGCTCACCTGGATACTCAGTTCCTTGCCTGCTATCAATGTATTCAGTGCTCTTCAGATTCCTGGTGACTACCTTGCTCCCAGTCTCTCCAAGACAAGCTAAGTTTTTGTTTGTTCAGTTTCTGATTATCAGCGTTCATCATGTTTTTTGTCCAGCTTGTTAAAATGTGATTTCTTACTTGCTGGTTGCTCTAGGGGACTGAGTTTCTCCCCTCACACCGTTAGTTGGTGTGGGGGTTCTTGAAATCTCAGTGTGGATATTTTGTAAGGGTTTTTTACTGACCGCATAGACCCCTTTTCTATTTTCTGCTATCTAGAATTAGTGGGCCTCTTTTGCTGAATCTGCTTTCACCCCTGTGTATGTGCCTTCCTCTTACCTCACCGTTATTATCTGTTGGGGGCTTCTATATCTTTTGGGGATTATTTCTCTGGAGGCAAGAGAGGTCTTTCTTTCTCTCTAGGGGTAGTTAGTTCCTCAGGCTGGCTCGAGACGTCTAGGATTTTAGACACGTTCACCGGCTGCCTCTAGTGTGGTTGGATAGGTTCAGTTTTGCGGTCAGTCCAGTTTTCCACCTCCCTAGAGCTTGTCCTATGTTTAGTCACCTTGCTGGAGTAATTTGTGATCCTCAACCACTAAGGATCATAACACCCACCACTCCACCGAAGCTGCCCTGACAAAAACTACTAATGACTTACTCTTTGCCAAAGCAAACAGACAGTTCTCCATCCTCCTCTTTCTCGACCTGTCCTCTGCCTTTGACACAGTCGACCACTGCCTACTGCTACAGATTCTTTCTTCCTTTGGCATCAAAGACCTTGCCCTGTCCTGGATTGCCTCATACCTTTCCGACCGCACATTTAGCGTTTCCTACTCCCACACTACCTCCTCATCCTGTCCTCTCTCTGTTGGAGTCCTTCAAGGCTCTGCCCTAGGGCCCCTACTTTTTTCCATCTATACCCTTGGCCTAGGACAACTTAGGTCCCATGGCTTCCAGTACCACCTGTATGCGGACGACACTCAGATCTACCTCTCTGGCCCAGATGTCTATCTGCTGTCCAGAATCCCGGAGTGTCTGTCATATATAATAATAATTTTATTTATATAGCGCCAACATATTACACAGCGCCTTACAAATTATAGAGGGGACTTGTACAGACAATAGACATTACAGCATAACAGAAATCACAGTTCAAAACAGATACCAAGAGAAATGAGGGCCCTGCTCGCAAGCTTACAAACTATGAGGAAAAGGGGAGACACGAGAGGTGAATATCCTCCTTCTTTACCTCTCGCTTCCTAAAACTCAATGTAGATAAAACCGAACTCATCATCTTTCCCCATCTCGCGTATCCCCTCTACCTGATCTATCTATTATGGTAAATGGCATCATGCTCTCTCCTGCACCTGAAATCCGCTGCCTCGGGGTAACTCTCAACACTGCCCTATCCTCCAAACCGCACGTCCAAACTCTTCCCACCTCCTGTTGCCTCCAACTCAAAAATATTGCCAGAATCCATCCCTTCCTCAGCCCACAATCTACAAAACTCTTGTGCATGCCTTCATCTCCACCCTCCTCTGTGGCCTCCCCGCTAACTCTCTTGCACCGCTCCATTCTGTCCTCAACTCTGCTTCTCGGCTAATCCACCTCTCTCCTCGCTATTCCCCTGTTTCTCCCCTCTGCAAATCCCTCCGCTGGCTCCCAATTCCCCAACGAATCCAGTTCAAACTACTAACACTGATCTACAAAGCCATCCACAACCTGTCCCCTCCCTATATCTCTGAACTAATCTCCCAATATCTTCCCTCATGTAATCTCCAATCCTCCAAAGACCTCCTACTCTCCTCCACACTTATTTGTTCCTCACGCAACCGCCTCCAAGATTTCTCCCTAATATCCCCCATCCTCTGGAATTCCACGCCTCAACACATCCGATCATCCACCACTCTTGGATCCTTCAGACAGAACCTGAAAACCCATCTCTTCAGGAAAGCCTACAACCTGCAATAACCATTCTGCTGCCTCACCACCACCTAAGCTGCCGCCACACCACCACCCGAACTGCTGCCTCACCACCACCCAAGCTGCCACCTCACCACCACCCGAGCTGCCGCCTTACCACCACCCGAGCTACCACCTCACCACCACCCAAGCTGCCGCCTCGCTACCACCAGAGCTGTTGCACTCCGACCTTCTGTCTCTTCTCAATTATCCCATAGAATGTAAGTCCGCCAGGACAGGTTCCTCTCCCCTCTGTACCAGTCTGTCATTGTAAATTTGTTTACTGTAAACTATATCTATAACTCTGTACGTAACCCCTGTCTCATGTGCAGCACCATGGAAATAATGGTGCTATATAAATAATAATAATATCCTCAAACATGCTCTATTTATATTCGGTATCCTGTCTACACAATTTTCTACACAATAGATTATCTCCCCTGGTTGGCCCATCTACCAGCTGAGAGAGATAATTGTCCTGAATTGTGGATAAGAACTTGCCGCCTTTAGCACAACCAGAAGATTCTATGTCCCATTGAATGTCTGGAAAGTTAAACTCCGCCATAATGAGTGGTTGGATGGACTTCGAAGTGAGAAGATCCAAGCTGGGATGGATGGCCTATGGAGTTTTGGAGATCAGTTGCCGGCTGGAGGGGTATCCATCAGCTATGGTTATGATATCCATTGTCTGGAGGAACATAGGCTGTGACTGCACACTATAAGGGCTGGAGATACCAAAAGCTGTGGACCAACCAAAAGTTGGGAGACAGTGGGTATCGCCTGGAATGGGTCCAGTGGAACTAATGATGGGAACTTATGGACTGAGGACATAGTATTTTGGCCATCTACATGTGTTTGTTTTACAACCATGGATGTATGGAATAAAAATAGTTGCATCGTAAAAAAAAAAAATCCCCCATAATAAGAAACCTATTATTATTTGCTGCCTTTTTAATTTGTTGCAGCATTTCATCCTCTACTTGTCCAGCTATATTAGGGGGCTTGTAGAAACTCCAAATAGCAGCTTTCCATTATTTCCATCCTCATGTACATTTATCCATACTCACTACATTGTCGCAGCTCCCCCAATGTCATCATTGAGCACAGGTCTTAATTTGGATTTAACTATAATAAATACTCCACCTTTTCATGTCCTTTCTAAAAGTAGTTTAACCCTTTACGTTTGTCACCTAGTTAGGGCTTTTATCCAGCCAAGTTTCCGTAATGCACACCACATCATATTCTGTAGCTGACATAAGGGTCTCCAATTTTTTCATTTTGTTTGTGAGACTTATTGCATTTACGAGAAGACATGTATTACTATTAGTACATTTATTACTCCTCCTCACCTGCCTATGTTCTTTGCATGTCCCAGCCCCCTCTAAATCCTCATTGATCCCTACTGTCTCACTCTCTCTGTCTACTCTATCTAAAATAACCATATTTCGGGGAATGCTCGGTTCTCCTTCTTTTTGGCTCCTTCAGGACACCATATCCTGTGACATCACACGCTTTTTCCAGTGCCATCGTCCATCTATGTTTTTGTATCCAGGGACCCTACCGGCCGGAGCGCTCCTGGCTCTACACACGTGGCTTCCTCCTTTGACCTGCTACTCCTTCGCCAGCCTGCTGCTGCTCATCTCCTCATCTCCACGGTCACATCTTTCTCTTCAGCAGCGATGCTCCATGTATGACCAGCTGACAACACCGGTCCAAAGGTACAGTAAGTACTATGTCTCAGACAGTATAACGCTACACCACCCATGAGGATAAGTAACATAAATATACAAATGGAAATTTATTAAAAGCTGCTACTACCAAAATCTTCAAATTTCGTTCTAGCATGGAGCACAGTAACAGTCTGCACTGCGGATACGGTATAAACAGACTAAGTGACATTTTCAAAAGGTCTCTAGTTTTATTAACTGACAGTTTTTTCCTAAAACTACAGGCAAAATTTTAATTAAGTATTACATATGGCTTAATAGGTCTTTTTGTTTTTATATGTATACACAGTCTTCTCTTATGTTGTATAAAACCATGGTTCCACCTTATTGAGTGAATAGCGCGACAGAATCTACTACAGTATATAATTGTCTAAGGATCACTTCCGTCTGTCCATCTGTCTGTCTGTCACAGATATTCATTGGTGGCGGCCTCTGTCTGTCATTGAAATCCAAGTTGCTGATTGGTCGTGGCAAAACGGCCACGACCAATCAGCGACGGGCACAGTCCGGCGGCAAATGGCCACTCCTTCCTCCCCGCAGTCAGTGCCCGCTCCATAATCCCCTCCAGTCAGCGCTCACACAGGGTTAATGGCAGCGGTAACGGACCGCGTTATGCTGCGGGTAACCCACTCTGTTACCGCTGCTATTAACCCTGTGTGACCAACTTTTGACTATTGATGCTGCCTATGCGGCATCAATAGTTAAAAGATCTAATGTTAAAAATAATAAAAAAATAAAAAATCGTTATATACTAACCGTCCGTCGGCCCCTCGGATCTAGAACCAGCCTTTCCCGCTCCTCGTGACGCTCCGGTGACCGCTCCATGCATTGCGGTCTCGCGAGATGATGACGTAGCGGTTTCACGAGACCGCTACATCATCATCTCGCGAGACCGCAATGCACTCTTGGGACCGGAGCGCGTGAGGAGCATCGGTAAATGCCTCGCTTGGATCCGGGGCCAACGGAAGGTGAGTATATAACTATTTTTTGTTAATTCTTTTTTTTTAACAGGGATATGATGCCCACATTGCTATATACTGCGTGGGCTGTGCTATATACTACGTGGGCTGTGCAATATACTACGTGGGCTGTGCAATATAATACGTGGGCTGTGCAATGTACAACATGGGCTGTGCAATATAATATGTGGGCTGTGCAATATAATACATGGGCTGTGCAATATAATACGTGGGCTGTGCAATATAATACGTGGGCTGTGCAATATACTACGTGGGCTGTGCTATATACTACGTGGGCTGTGCAATGTACTATGTGGGCTGTGCAATGTACTATGTGGGCTGTGCAATATACTGCGTGGTCTGTGCAATATACTACGTGGGCTGTGCAATATACTATGTGGGCTGTGCAATATACTATGTGGGCTGTGCAATATACTACGTGGGCTGTGTTATACACTACGTGGCCTGTGTTATACACTATGTGGGCTGTGTTATACACTATGTGGGCTGTGTTATATGCTACGTGGGCTGTTATAAACTACATGGCTGTGTTATATGCTATGTGGGCTGTTATACACTCCGTGGGCTGTGCTATATACTACGTGGCTGTGCTATATACTCCGTGGGCTGTGTTATATACTACGTGGTTGTGCTATATAGTCCGTGGGCTGTGCTACATACTCCGTGGGCTGTGCTATATACTACGTGGCTGTGCTATATACTACATGGCTGTGCTATACACTACGTGGCTGTGCTATATACTATGTGGCTGTGCAACATACTACGTGGCTGTGCTATTTACTACGTGAGCTGTTATATACTACATGGCCGGCCACGAACAATCAGCGACAGGCACAGTCCGGCCGCGAATTGGCGCGGGATTTGAACCACGCTTCGCTAATTGGTCGCGGCCGGCCGAATCCTGTGTATTCAATGTATTATTCTAAAATCTTCATAAATAAACTACATACATATTCTAGAATACCCGATGCATTAGAATCGGGCTACCATCTAGTCTACTATATAATCGTCTAATTCTGTCTGCTTGTCCGTAACGGAAATCCCGCATCTCTGATTGGACGCCACGTAGTTCAGTCACGTTTACTGAACAAGTTCTGTCAGTCACAGTGCCACGTAGTTCAGTCACGTTTACTGAACAAGTTCTGTCAGTCATATTGCCATGTAGTTCAGTCACATTTACTGAACAAGTTCTGTCAGTCACAGTGCAACATAGTTCAGTCACGTTTACTGAACAAGTTCATTGCATTATTCTTAAATCTTCATAAATAAACTACATACATATTCTAGAATACCCGATGTGTTAGAATCAGGCCACCATCTAGTTCTTTATAAACATATTAAATTGGTGATAAACAGTACAGATAATAGCAGAAAAACAATGGAAAACTAGTAAGTAAAGCATCAAACTATGCTCTTGTGTTAAACTATGATATTGTGTCTAACCATGCACTTAACATGCAGTCCTCGCTTCACTCAGCAGCATCGCTTAGAGTATCTGAAACGTGTAGTCCTCCAAACAACAAAGCACAGGTATAGCTGCTAGAATTAACTTTTTTTTTATTGTTCTGTCAATGAACCTATGTCAGGGCTTGTTTTTTTTTGTGCATTGCAAGTATTTATTTTTATTGGTTGAAGCATGGTGATTTTTTTTTTCTTAATTTTTAAAAACTTTTTTTTTTATCACCAAGGGGACTTGAACCTGTGATTGTGTGATCACTTATACTATATATTGCAGCTCGTCTGCAGTGCAGTATATAGTCAAAATAATTATTATGGGCTTCATAGAAGTACCAAGATGGCAGTGATGGGGGTTTTCTGAAGACCCCCGACTGCCAAGGTGAAATCAGTACTTCAATGCTGCTGTCAGAGATTGACAGTGGCATCTATATGCTGTTAAAAGTAGGTGCTGACTGTATAACACAGATGGCACCCATCATGTATAGAGCAGGCTCAGCTGCTGAACCCGATCCATGCATGTGAATCTGACCTGTGACGAAGATATAAATCACAGCTTGTTCAAGAGGTTGTCCACTACTTTATCATTGAAGCCCTATCCTTGGTATAGGTCATCAATCTCTGAAAGGCTTGTTTGCTGCTCCATCTTCTGATAGTGGCCACTGCTGGGTACTGCACATCCGCCTCCTATTGATTTTAATAGGAGGCGGATGTGTAGTTCCCAGCCGAGGCCACTAAGAGAAGTTGGAGCAGCGCCGTAATTGAGCATTTCTGGCCCATTTTGAAGGTTTTGTGTGAAACTATTTAAAATTTACATTTTTTTCCTCTGTTTTTTTGTGTTGTTCCAATACACACAAAGAAAATAAACTTGTGTATAATAAAACGTGTAATTGCAATAATTTTCTAGGATAATTTCAAGGGTGCCAACACTTTCAGCCATGACTGTATATATACAGATATAGTACAATGTCATTGCTTTCTACTGAAGCAAGTTCAAATCACTAAAGATGAACTTACAGTGTAAAATATATACGGTAACTAGACGAGTGAAAATAAAATTTATGTAAGAGCTCAGGAGGTCAGCGTCCGATAATTCATTTTCTGCACAAGTCATGAGATATTATTGTGAAGAAGGTCATGGAGTAAAGAAAGAAGAACTCATCACTGCTCCATTAATGTAATATGAAGCTAAAAAGGCATAACATCTGCAATATTTCATATATACGAATGTTTCTGCAAATCAGAATTTGTAATGGTTGTACACGTTTGCACAATGCCCCTCTGATAGAAGAGTTCCTCTAAAATAGTGATCACAGGATGTCCTGCTGTTGGGGCGTCCAGTGATAAGATGTAATCTGTGTGGTCCATTCCAAAACCGAGGTAAACATGGACTGCATGGGTCTTCTGTGTATGCTACTATTCAATCTTTGCTACAAGTGAGTAATGATTGCCACATAGTATAGAGAAAAACTTCCTCCAGCAAGGTTCTAAAAAATAAAGACACAGCAATACATGGCGCAAATACGCATTTAGGGTATGTGCACACGTCAGGATTTCTTGCAGAAATTTCCTGAAGAAAAACGGAAATTTTCTGCAAGAAATCCGCATTTTTTTTTTGCGTTTTTTTCACGTTTTTTTCACGTTTTTTTTTAGCATTTTGCAAGCGTAATTAGCTTGCAGAATGCTAAAGTTTTCCAAGCGATCTGTAGCATTGCTTGGAAAACTGACTGACAAGTTGGTCACACTTGTCAAACATAGTGTTTGACAAGTGTGACCAACTTTTTACTATAGATGCTGCCTATGCAGCATCAATAGTAAAAGATAGAATGTTAAAAAAAATAAAAAAAATGGTTATACTCACCTTCTGCAGACAGCCGATCTCCTCAGCGGCGTCCGTACCTATAGATGGTGTGTGCAGGACCTTCGATGACGTCGCGGTCACGTGAGCGGTCACATGAGCGGTCACGTGACCAATCACAAGACCGCGACGTCATCGCAGGTCCTTCACACACCATCTATAGGAACGGAAGCGGCAGCATGCACCTGAGAGGCGGGAAGACTCCGTGGGCCATCGAAGGTGAGTATATCACTATTTTTTATTTTAATTGTTTTTTTTTACCAATTATATGGTGCCCAGTCCGTGGAGGAGAGTCTCCTCTCCTCCACCCTGGGTACCAACCGCACATAATCTGCTTACTTCCCGCATGGTGGGCACAGCCACATGCGGAAAGTAAGCAGATCAATGCGTTCCTAGGTGTGCGGAATCCCCGCAATTCCGCAAATTTAATGAACATGTTGCTTTTTTTTCCGCGATGCGATTTTTTCGCAGAAAAAAATGCAACATTTGCACAAGAAATGCAGAATACACTGTAAATAATAGGAGGCATATGTTAGCGTTTTTTTCGCGTTTTTATCACATTTTTATAGCGAAAAAACGCGAAAAAAACCCGAAAAATACTGATCGTGTGCACATGGCCTTACACTGTATGGCCCCTTTATCTGAGACACCTGATGATTGGAGCCTCCCTATATTGAAATTAGATGTGTGACCCAGGACTGTCGCATAAAATTAAAGGAGTTTTCTGGTACAAATTGATAAGTCTGCAGTCACTCTGCAGTCACCCCCTGACGAAGGATTTATCCGAAGCGTGCGTCAGGGTGCGCTATACTTGGAGGAACGGACCCTTGAAGGTATATATTATACATTATTGTCCTATATTGAACCTGGCGCTCATCGTATGTGTTTTTTGGGGACATGTACCATATCACTTATATCTGTGTGCTTCCTGATTGGATTATTATTTTTCACCCTATAAAAGAATTAGTATATATTTTCCCCACACGTTTGCACTTTTTTGCACCTTAGCACTTATTGTTATTTGCTTTTTGTGAACGTGTTCATACATTTATATTTTAATATATGTTGTTGAATGCACTGCTGTGCGCGTTATTTGCTTGCTTTTTGTGCACTTGTCCATGCACTGTTGTGCGTACAATGGTTCAATTAAATTATAATTTTTGTTGACGATCTCCTTTATGACCCCCCTTTTTTCCTTTTTGTGTCCGTCCCACTTTTGTTATTCATATATATACTCTTATATATATTTTTTATACGTATATTTTTATAAAGTGCCATTCTTCTGCCAAATAAAATTCAATAAAGGCATTTTATACTTTATTATGCTTTTGTTTTGTTTATTCTAATTTTATTGAGATACATAAATAACTCTCTCTCACTTTGAATATATATATATATATATATATATATATATATATATATATATATATATATATATTTTTTTATTTTCTTGATTTCCATGTTTAGGGTTCTTCCTTTTCATGGTTAGTGGTTGGGTGAAGCCATTTATTGTCGAACTACTGTATTTTCTCTTTTTAAATCATAATGACAACCCAAAACATCCAACTGACTCTTCACATACTCCATTTCTTAAAACCATGTATTGCCCCCTCTAACATGAATGACAGCATGAAGTCTTTTGTGGTAGTTGTGGATGAGGTTCTTTATTTTCTCAAATGGTAAAGCTGCCCACTCTTCTTGGAAAAAATCCTCCAAATTCCTGGGCTGTCTAGCATGAACTGCGTGTTAGGGCTAGCGGAACGCACCGAGTGAATATAGAGATTTTATTATAATAGCTGCGTTCGCAGCCCGGGGTCCACCGTGCAGCAGAACCTGCTGCTAGCAAACGGCGGAACTATATGGCGGTATGAGCTAACTCTGTTACTTCACAGAGTAGCCGTGAACTCAAAGCACTGCGCCCTGTTAGACTTCACAGTGGCACAGGCTAACTACCCAACTGAGAGCAGTGAGTGGTCATGCATGCACACAAAACTCCTCGCCGGAGGTGCCAGCATTCTAGGGGCTTATTTCAGCCGGGTCCCTGAACACAATCTTACATGACCACACTGGCGCAAAGTACATAACATAGAACAATACTAGCGCATGGCCGTGCGGCCATGCGAGCCTTAAATAGTTTGCAGCACGTACAGGACCTTCCTAGAAGGACCAATGAGAGGCTGCCACAGAGCGTGAGCACCTACAGGACCTTCCTGAAGGACCAATGGCCTTAGCTGCAGTAACTGATCATGTGACCGTCGATCTCCACTGAGAGATCTTACTCTGGGCATGCTCAGAACGAGAAAAGCAGGACTTAGTCCCAGAAGCGTCTGTTCGCCGCTGCCCAGCACTGACTTCAATGGCAGAAGCAGGAAAAGCAGCAGTAACTCTTTGTACCGAGTCAGACTGAGCGAGACGCTGGGAGCGATGTCTCCGCTGAGCAGGCTCCACTGCGGCAGGAGAAGAATGGGAGACCGCAGCGGAGATGGCCCGAGATTCCCCCTGTGCAGAAGCGGGAACTCGACCCCTAACACTGCGCATTTGAGATCTTCCCAGAGTGACTCAATGATATTGAGGTCAGGAGACTGAGATGGCGACTCCAGAACCTTTACTTTGTTTTGCTGTAGCCAATGACAGGTCGACTTGGCCTTGTGTTTTGAATCGTTGTCATGTTGGAATGTCCAAGTGCGTCCCATGCACAGCTTCCAGGCTAATGATTGTAAATTTGCCTCCAGTATTTGATGATAACCTGCTGCATTCATCTTTCTTTCAACTTTGACCAAGTTTCCTGTGCCGTTGTAGCTCACACATCCCCAAAACATCAGCGATCCACCTCTGTGCTTTATAATAGGAATGGTGTTCCTTTCATCATAGGCCTTCTTGACCTCTCTCTAAATTTAACGTTTATGGTTGTGGCCAAAAAGTTCAATTTTGGTCTCATCACTCCAAATGACCTTGTTCCGGAAGTTTTGAGGCTTGTCTGTGTGCTGTTTTTCATATTGTAGGCGAGTGTTATGGACCTGGTGGTTAGGTGCACCCGGAATGACCTGATGGTTAAACTAGGAAACGGGACAAGCTCTGGGGAAGTGGGAACTCTGCTGACCGCAAACCCTACTCCTATCACACACACTAGAAATAGCCTCTGCCTAGACGCCTCTTCACAGCCTAAGAGCTAACTACCCCTAAAGATAGAAATAGAAGCCTTACCTTGCCTCAGAGAAATTCCCCAAAGGAAAAGGCAGCCCCCACATATATTGACGGTGAGTTTAGAGGGAAGTCACAAACACAGGAATGAAACAGGTTTTAGCAAAGGAGGCCAGTCTTCACTAAATAGTCAGAGGATAGAAAAGGGAACTATGCGGTCAGCACAAAAAAACTACAAAACCACGCAGAGTATGCAAAAAGACCTCCACACCGACTCACGGTGTGGAGGTGCAACTCTGCACCCCCAGAGCTTCCAGCTAGCAAGGAAATATCATGATAGCAAGCTGAACTAGAATTAGCAGTAACAACAAATGAACTAGCAGGAACTTAGCTTCTGCTGGAGTAGACAGGTCATCTGAGAAGTCCAAGAGAGATCTGAACCAATACTGAGACATTGACAGCTGGCATGAAGTATTGATCTGAGTGGAGTTAAATAGAGAAGCCAGCCTAGCAATAAACGAGGGCAGCTGGAAAGCCAACCTCAAGGACCAGCAGTTCCACTCAAAGCCACTAGAGAGAGTTCAAGGACAGAACTCACCAAAGTACCATTCATGGCCACAGGAGGGAGCCTGAGAACGGAGTTCACAACAGTACCCCCCCCTTGAGGAGGGGTCACCGAACCCTCACCAGGGCCCCCAGGCCGATCAGGACGAGCCAAGTGAAAGGCACGAACTAAATCGGCAGCATGGACATCGGAGGCAACAACCCAGGAATTATCCTCCTGACCATAGCCCTTCCATTTCACCAGGTACTGAAGCTTCCGTCTTGAAATACGAGAATCCAAAATCTTCTCTACCACATACTCCAACTCCCCCTCGACCAACACCGGAGCAGGAGGATCAACGGAGGGAACCATAGGCGCCACATATCTCCGCAACAACGACCTATGGAACACATTATGGATGGCAAAAGAAGATGGAAGGACCAAACGAAATGACACAGGATTGAGAATTTCAGAAATCTTGTAAGGACCAATGAAACGAGGCTTAAACTTAGGAGAAGAAACCTTCATAGGAACATAACGAGAAGACAACAAACCAAATCCCCAACACGAAGTCGGGGACCAACACAGCGACAGCGATTAGCGAAACGTTGAGCCTTCTCCTGGGACAACGTCAAATTGTCCACTACGTGAGTCCAAATTTGCTGCAACCTGTCCACCACAGAATCCACACCAGGACAGTCAGAAGGCTCAACCTGCCCCGAAGAAAAACGAGGATGAAAACCAGAATTGCAAAAAAAAGGCGAAACCAAAGTAGCCGAACTAGCCCAATTATTAAGGGCGAACTCAGCCAAAGGCAAGAAGGTCACCCAATCATCCTGATCAGCAGAAACAAAGCATCTCAGGTAGGTCTCCAAAGTCTGATTGGTTCGTTCGGTTTGGCCATTTGTCTGAGGATGGAAAGCCGAAGAAAAAGACAAATCAATGCCCATCTTCGCACAAAAGGACCGCCAAAACCTAGAGACAAACTGGGAACCTCTGTCCGACACAATGTTCGCCGGAATGCCATGCAAACGAACCACATGCTGAAAAAATAATGGGACCAAATCAGCGGAGGAAGGTAATTTAGGCAGGGGTACCAAATGGACCATCTTAGAAAAGCGATCACAGACCACCCAGATGACAGACATCCTCTGAGAGACAGGGAGATCAGAAATAAAATCCATGGAAATGTGCGTCCAGGGCCTTTTTGGGACCGGCAAGGGCAAAAGTAACCCACTGGCACGAGAACAGCAGGGCTTGGCCGGAGCACAAGTCCCACAAGACTGCACAAAAGACCGCACATCCCGTGACAAGGAAGGCCACCAAAAGGACCTAGCCACCAAATCTCTGGTACCAAAAATCCCAGGATGACCAGCCAACACCGAACAATGAACCTCAGAGATAACTCTACTAGTCCATCTATCCGGGACAAACAGTTTCTCCGCTGGACATCGGTCAGGTCTATCAGCCTGAAACTCCTGCAGCACCCGCCGCAAATCAGGGGAGATGGCAGACAAAATTACCCCCTCTTTGAGAACACCAGCCGGCTCAGGGACTCCCGGAGAATCAGGCACAAAACTCCTAGAAAGGGCATCAGCTTTCACATTCTTAGTACCCGGAAGGTAGGAGACCACAAAATCGAAACGGGAGAAAAACAGCGACCATCGAGCCTGTCTAGGATTCAACCGCTTGGCAGACTCGAGATAAGTCAAATTCTTGTGATCCGTCAAGACCACCACGCGGTGCTTGGCTCCCTCAAGCCAATGTCGCCACTCCTCGAATGCCCACTTCATAGCCAGCAACTCCCGATTGCCAACATCATAATTACGCTCAGCAGGCGAAAACTTTCTAGAAAAGAAAGCACATGGCTTCATCACAGAGCCATCCGAACTTCTTTGAGACAAAACAGCCCCTGCTCCAATCTCAGAAGCATCAACCTCGACCTGAAAAGGGAGCGAAACATCTGGCTGACGCAACACAGGGGCCGAAAAAAAGCGACGTTTCAACTCCTGAAAAGCCTCAACGGCCGCAGAGGACCAATTCACCACATCAGCACCTTTCTTTGTCAAATCAGTCAAAGGTTTAACCACACTAGAAAAATTAGCGATGAAGCGACGGTAAAAATTAGCAAAGCCCAGGAATTTCTGAAGGCTCTTCACAGATGTAGGTTGAGTCCAAACATAAATGGCCTGAACTTTAACAGGATCCATCTCGATAGTAGAAGGGGAAAAAATGAAGCCCAAAAATGAAACCTTCTGAACTCCGAAGAGACATTTAGACCCCTTCACAAACAAGGAATTAGCACGAAGGACCTGGAATACCATTCTGACCTGCTTAACATGAGACTCCCAATCATCCGAAAAGACCAAAATATCATCCAAATATACTATCATGAATCTATCCAGATACTTTCGGAAGATGTCATGCATAAAGGACTGAAACACAGATGGAGCATTAGAAAGCCCAAAAGGCATCACCAGGTACTCAAAATGGCCCTCGGGCGTATTAAATGCTGTTTTCCATTCATCGCCCTGTTTAATACGCACAAGATTATACGCCCCTCGAAGATCTATCTTGGTGAACCAACTAGCCCCCTTAATCCGAGCGAACAAATCTGACAGCAGAGGTAAAGGGTACTGAAATTTGACCGTGATTTTATTGAGAAGGCGGTAATCTATGCAGGCTCTCAGAGAACCATCCTTCTTGGCCACAAAAAAGAACCCTGCTCCCAACGGTGACGAAGACGGGCGAATATGCCCTTTCTCCAAGGACTCCTTTATATAACTCCGCATAGCGGCGTGTTCTGGCACAGATAAATTGAAGAGTCGGCCCTTAGGAAACTTACTACCAGGAATTAAATTAATAGCACAATCACAGTCCCTATGAGGAGGTAGAGTACTGGACTTGGGTTCATCAAATACATCCCGGTAGTCTGACAAGAACTCAGGGACTTCAGAAGGAGTGGAAGAAGAAATTGACATCAACGGAACATCGCCATGTACCCCTTGACAACCCCAACTAGACACAGACATTGATTTCCAATCCAATACTGGATTATGAATCTTTAGCCATGGCAAACCCAACACGACCACATCATGCAAATTATGCAACACCAAAAAGCGAATATCTTCCTGATGTGCAGGAGCCATGCACATGGTCAACTGAGTCCAGTACTGAGGTTTATTCTTGGCCAAAGGCGTAGCATCAATTCCCCTTAATGGAATAGGATGCTGCAAAGGCTCCAAGGGAAAACCGCAGCGCCTGGCAAACTCCAAGTCCATCAAATTCAGGGCAGCGCCTGAATCCACAAATGCCATAACAGAGTAGGACGAGAAAGAGCAAATCAGAGTAACTGACAAAAGAAATTTAGGCTGTACAGTACCAATGGTGACAGACCTAGCAAACCGCTTAGTGCGCTTAGGACAATCAGAGATAGCATGACTGGAGTCACCACAGTAAAAACACAGCCCATTCTGACGCCTGTGTTCTTGCCGTTCAGCTCTGGTCAGAGTCCTATCACATTGCATAGGCTCAGGCCTCTGCTCAGAGGACACCGCCAAATGGTGCACAACATTGCGCTCGCGCAAACGCCGATCAATTTGAATGGCCAAGGACATTGAATCATTCAAACCAGCAGGCGTGGGGAACCCCACCATAACATCCTTAAGGGCTTCAGAAAGACCCTTTCTAAAAATTGCTGCCAGGGCACACTCATTCCATTGAGTAAGCACAGACCATTTTCTAAACTTCTGGCAATATACCTCCGCTTCATCCTGACCCTGACACAAAGCCAGCAAGATTTTCTCTGCCTGATCCACTGAATTCGGTTCGTCATAAAGCAATCCAAGCGCCAGAAAAAACGCATCTACATTAAGCAATGCAGGATCTCCTGGCGCAAGGGAAAATGCCCAGTCTTGAGGGTCGCCACGTAACAAAGAAATAATATTTTTTACTTGCTGAATGGGGTCACCAGAGGAGTGAGGTTTCAAAGCAAGAAACAGTCTACAATTATTTTTGAAATTCAGAAACTTAGATCTATCCCCAGAGAACAAATCAGGCATTGGAATTCTAGGCTCTAACATCGGATTCTGAACTACATAATCTTGAATGCTTTGCACCCTTGCAGTGAGTTGATCCACACAAGAGGACAGACCTTGAATATCCATATCTACACCTGAGTCCTGAACCACCCAGAGGTTAAGGGGAAAAGAGAGACAAAACACACTGCAAAGAAAAAAAAATGGGTTCAGAACTTCTCTTATCCCTCTTTTGAGATGCATTAACACTTTGTAGGCCAGCTGTACTGTTATGGACCTGGTGGTTAGGTGCACCCGGAATGACCTGATGGTTAAACTAGGAAACGGGACAAGCTCTGGGGAAGTGGGAACTCTGCTGACCGCAAACCCTACTCCTATCACACACACTAGAAATAGCCTCTGCCTAGACGCCTCTTCACAGCCTAAGAGCTAACTACCCCTAAAGATAGAAATAGAAGCCTTACCTTGCCTCAGAGAAATTCCCCAAAGGAAAAGGCAGCCCCCACATATATTGACGGTGAGTTTAGAGGGAAGTCACAAACACAGGAATGAAACAGGTTTTAGCAAAGGAGGCCAGTCTTCACTAAATAGTCAGAGGATAGAAAAGGGAACTATGCGGTCAGCACAAAAAAACTACAAGACCACGCAGAGTATGCAAAAAGACCTTCACACCGACTCACGGTGTGGAGGTGCAACTCTGCACCCGCAGAGCTTCCAGCTAGCAAGGAAATATCATGATAGCAAGCTGGACTAGAATTAGCAGTAACAACAAATGAACTATTAGGAACTTAGCTTCTGCTGGAGTAGACAGGTCATCTGAGAAGTCCAAGAGAGATCTGAACCAATACTGAGACATTGACAGCTGGCATGAAGTAATGATCTGAGTGGAGTTAAACAGAGAAGCCAGCCTAGCAATAAACAAGGGCAGCTGGGAAGCCAACCTCAAGGACCAGCAGTTCCACTCAAAGCCACTAGAGGGAGTTCAAGGACAGAACTCACCGAAGTACCATTCATGACCACAGGAGGGAGTCTGTTGTGAATTAGACTTTTTTGGCTCCCTCTAGTGGTTACTAGTGATATGACTCTGGGATTTCCTTCCCTCTGTTTGCACCCAGCTGGGTCGTTACTTCAGGGGTGTTGCTATATAAACCTCTTGGAACCTTAGTCCAGTGCCTGGCATCGGTGTTATCAGACACATTCTGTTTGCTCCTGTTTGTTGGTCCTGGTTCGTGCTATATTAAGCTAAGTCTTGCTTCTTTGTTTTTTGGGTTATTTGTTTGCTATCATTTTTGTCCAGCTTGTACTAAATGTGATTCCTGACCTTGCTGGAAGCTCTAGGGAGCTGGTGTTCTCCCCCTGGGCCGTTAGACGGTTCGGGGGTTCTTGAATTTCCAGTGTGGATATTTTTGATAGGATTTTTTGCTGACCATATAAGTTATCTTTCTATATTCTGCTATTAGCTAGTGGGCCTCTCTTTGCTAAATTCCTAGCTCATTCTTATGTTTGTCTTTTCCTCTTACCTCACCGTTATTATTTGTGGGGGGCTTCTATCCAACTTTTTGGGGTATTTCCTCTGGAGGCAAGAAAGGTCTTTCTTTTCCCTTCTAGGGGTAGTTAGCTCTCCGGCTGGCGCGAGACGTCTAGGATCAACGTAGGAACGTTCCCCGGCTGCTGGTATTTGTGGTGCTAGGATTAGTTATATGGTCAGCCCAGTTACCACTGCCCTATGAGCTGGTTTTCTGTATTTACTGACTTAGCATTATTCCTGAGACCCTCTGCCATTGGGGTCATAACAGTATGCCAGGCCAATATTGAATGTTTAAAGCATTGCAGAAGTGGGATAATAAGAAAGGAAATTCTGAGTTTTTTTTTTTTTTTCTTCCTTCTCTTCCTCCCCTTTACCTTTGAGTGGCGTGTGCTTGCTGCAGACATGAATGTGCAGACCTTGATTACAAGTGTTGACCAGCTGGCAGCTCGTGTGCAGGGTATACAAGATTTTGTTACCAGTAGTCCTATGTCTGAACCTAAAATACCTATTCCGGAATTGTTTTCTGGAGATCGATTTAGGCTTAGGAATTTCAAGAATAATTGTAAATTGTTTCTTTCTCTGAGACCCCGTTCATCTGGAGATTCTGCTCAGCAAGTTAAAATTGTTATTTCTTTTTTGCGGGGCGACCCTCAGGATTGGGCTTTCTCGCTAGCGCCAGGAGATCCGGCATTGGTGAATATTGATGCGTTTTTTCTGGCGCTCGGATTGCTTTACGAGGAACCCAATCTTGAAATTCAGGCAGAAAGGGCCTTGCTGGCTATTTCTCAGGGTCAGGATAAAGCTGAAGTGTATTGCCAAAAATTTCGGAAATGGTCCGTGCTTACTCGGTGGAATGAGTGTGCTCTGGCCGCAAATTTCAGAAATGGCCTTTCTGAAGCCATTAAGAATGTGATGGTGGGTTTCCCCATTCCTACAAGTCTGAATGATTCTATGGCGCTTGCTATTCAAATTGACCGGCGTTTGCGGGAGCGCAAAACCGCTAATCCTCTGGTGGTGTTGTCTGAACAAACACCTGATTTAATGCAATGTGATAGAATTCAGACTAGAAATGAACGGAAAAATCATAGACGTCAGAATGGGTTGTGTTTTTACTGTGGTGATTCTACACATGTTATATCAGCATGCTCTAAACGCCTAACAAGGGTTGTTAGTCCTGTCGCCATTGGTAATTTGCAACCTAAATTTATTTTGTCTGTGACTTTAATTTGCTCTCTGTCTTCTTACCCTGTTATGGCGTTTGTGGATTCAGGTGCCGCCCTGAGTCTTATGGATCTGTCATTTGCCAAGCGCTGTGGTTTTGTTCTTGAACCGTTAGTAAATCCTATTCCTCTTAGAGGTATTGATGCTATGCCATTGGCGGAAAATAAACCGCAGTTTTGGACGCAGGTGACCATGTGCATGACTCCTGAACATCGGGAGGTGATTTGTTTTCTTGTTCTGCATAAAATGCATGATTTGGTTGTTTTGGGTCTGCCATGGTTACAGACCCACAATCCAGTCCTGGATTGGAAGGCAATGTCTGTGTCAAGTTGGGGCTGTCAGGGAATTCATGGTGATTCCCCGCCGGTGTCTATTGCTTCCTCTACTCCTTCGGAAGTTCCTGAGTATTTGTCTGATTATCAGGATGTATTCAGTGAGTCCAGATCCAGTGCTCTGCCTCCTCATAGGGACTGTGACTGCGCCATAGATTTGATTCCAGGTAGTAAATTTCCTAAGGGAAGATTATTTAATCTGTCAGTACCTGAGCATGCCGCAATGCGTTCATATATCAAGGAGTCTCTGGAGAAGGGGCATATCCGTCCATCCTCTTCCCCTCTTGGTGCGGGATTCTTTTTTGTGGCTAAGAAGGACGGATCTTTGAGACCTTGTATTGACTATCGGCTACTGAATAAAATCACTGTAAAATTTCAGTATCCTTTGCCTCTCTTGTCGGACTTGTTTGCCCGGATTAAGGGTGCCAAGTGGTTCACCAAGCTAGATCTTCGTGGTGCATACAACCTTGTGCGCATTAAGCAAGGTGATGAATGGAAGACTGCATTTAATACGCCCGAAGGTCATTTTGAGTACTTGGTGATGCCTTTTGGGCTTTCTAATGCTCCCTCAGTATTTCAGTCCTTTATGCATGATATTTTCCGGAAGTATCTGGATAAATTTATGATTGTTTATCTGGACGATATTCTGGTTTTCTCTGAAGATTGGGACTCACATGTGGAGCAGGTCAGGATGGTGTTTCAGGTTTTGCGTGAGAATGCCTTGTTTGTTAAAGGCTCAAAGTGTCTCTTTGGAGTACAGAAAGTTCCCTTTTTGGGGTTTATTTTTTCCCCTTCTGCTGTGGAGATGGACCCAGTCAAGGTCCGAGCTATTCATGAGTGGACTCAACCCACGTCAGTTAAGAGTCTTCAGAAGTTCTTGGGTTTTGCTAACTTCTACCGTCGTTTTATCGCTAATTTTTCTAGCGTTGTTAAACCTTTGACGGATATGACCAAGAAAGGTTCTGATGTTGCTAACTGGGCTCCTGCAGCCGTGGAGGCGTTCCAGGAGTTGAAGCGCCGGTTTACTTCGGCGCCTGTTTTGTGCCAGCCTGATGTCTCACTTCCCTTTCAGGTCGAGGTGGATGCTTCTGAGATTGGGGCAGGGGCCGTTTTGTCACAGAGAGGCCCTGGTTGCTCGGTAATGAGACCATGTGCTTTCTTCTCTAGGAAGTTTTCGCCTGCTGAGCGGAATTATGATGTGGGCAATCGGGAATTACTGGCCATGAAGTGGGCATTTGAGGAGTGGCGTCATTGGCTCGAGGGTGCTAAGCATCGTGTGGTGGTCTTGACTGATCACAAAAATTTGATGTATCTCGAGTCTGCTAAACGCTTGAATCCTAGACAGGCCCGCTGGTCATTGTTTTTCTCCCGTTTTGACTTTGTGGTCTCGTATTTACCAGGTTCAAAGAATGTGAAAGCTGATGCTCTTTCAAGGAGCTTTGTGCCTGACTCTCCTGGAGTCACAGAACCTGTTGGTATTCTTAAAGAAGGAGTTATTTTGTCAGCCATTTCTCCTGATTTGCGACGTGTGTTGCAGAGATTTCAAGCTGGTAGACCTGACTCTTGTCCACCTGACAGACTGTTTGTTCCTGATAAGTGGACCAGCAGAGTCATTTCCGAGGTTCATTCCTCGGTGTTGGCAGGTCATCCGGGAATTTTTGGCACCAGAGATCTGGTGGCTAGGTCATTTTGGTGGCCTTCCTTGTCACGGGATGTACGGTCATTTGTGCAGTCCTGTGGGACTTGTGCTCGAGCTAAGCCTTGCTGTTCCCGTGCCAGCGGGTTGCTCTTGCCCTTGCCTGTCCCAAAGAGGTCTTGGACACATATTTCCATGGATTTCATTTCTGATCTCCCGGTGTCTCGGGGTATGTCTGTCATCTGGGTGGTATGTGATCGCTTTTCAAAAATGGTCCATTTGGTGCCTTTGCCTAAGCTGCCTTCCTCTTCCGATCTGGTTCCTGTGTTCCTTCAGAATGTGGTTCGTTTACACGGCATTCCTGAGAATATTGTGTCTGACAGAGGATCCCAGTTTGTTTCCAGGTTCTGGCGATCCTTTTGTGCTAGGATGGGCATTGATTTATCGTTCTCGTCTGCCTTTCATCCTCAGACTAATGGACAAACTGAGCGAACTAATCAGACTCTGGAAGCTTACTTGAGGTGTTTTGTTTCGGCAGATCAGGATGATTGGGTGACCTTCTTGCCGTTGGCTGAGTTTGCCCTAAATAATTGGGCTAGTTCCGCTACTTTGGTTTCGCCATTTTTCTGCAACTCTGGTTTCCATCCTCGTTTTTCCTCGGGACATGTGGAGCCTTCTGACTGTCCTGGAGTGGATTCTGTGGTGGATAGGTTGCAGCAGATCTGGAATCATGTGGTGGACAACTTGAAGTTGTCACAGGAGAAGGCTCAGCGTTTTGCCAACCGCCGCCGCGGTGTGGGTCCCCGACTTCGTGTTGGGGATTTGGTGTGGCTGTCTTCTCGATTTGTTCCTATGAAGGTCTCCTCTCCTAAATTTAAGCCTCGCTTCATCGGTCCTTACAAGATATTGGAAATCCTTAATCCTGTTTCCTTTCGCTTGGATCTTCCGGTTTCGTTTGCCATTCACAACGTGTTCCATAGGTCTTTGTTACGACGCTACGTTGTGCCTGTGGTTCCTTCTGCTGAGCCTCCTGCTCCGGTGTTGGTTGAGGGCGAGTTGGAGTACGTGGTGGAGAAGATCTTGGATTCTCGTCTCTCCAGGCGGAGGCTTCAGTATTTTCAGTATTTGGTCAAGTGGAAGGGTTATGGTCAGGAGGATAATTCTTGGGTGGTTGCCTCTGATGTGCATGCGGCCGATTTGGTTCGTGCCTTTCACGCTTCTCATCCTGATCGCCCTGGTGGTCTTGGTGAGGGTTCGGTGACCCCTCCTTAAGGGGGGGGTACTGTTGTGAATTAGACTTTTTTGGCTCCCTCTAGTGGTTACTAGTGATATGACTCTGGGATTTCCTTCCCTCTGTTTGCACCCAGCTGGGTCGTTACTTCAGGGGTGTTGCTATATAAACCTCTTGGAACCTTAGTCCAGTGCCTGGCATCGGTGTTATCAGACACATTCTGTTTGCTCCTGTTTGCTGGTCCTGGTTCGTGCTATATTAAGCTAAGTCTTGCTTCTTTGTTTTTTGGGTTATTTGTTTGCTATCATTTTTGTCCAGCTTGTACTATATGTGATTCCTGACCTTGCTGGAAGCTCTAGGGAGCTGGTGTTCTCCCCCCGGGCCGTTAGACGGTTCGGGGGTTCTTGAATTTCCAGTGTGGATATTTTTGATAGGATTTTTTGCTGACCATATAAGTTATCTTTCTATATTCTGCTATTAGCTAGTGGGCCTCTCTTTGCTAAATTCCTAGCTCATTCTTATGTTTGTCTTATCCTCTTACCTCACCGTTATTATTTGTGGGGGGCTTCTATCCAACTTTTTGGGGTATTTCCTCTGGAGGCAAGAAAGGTCTTTCTTTTCCCTTCTAGGGGTAGTTAGCTCTCCGGCTGGCGCGAGACGTCTAGGATCAACGTAGGAACGTTCCCCGGCTGCTGGTATTTGTGGTGCTAGGATTAGTTATATGGTCAGCCCAGTTACCACTGCCCTATGAGCTGGTTTTCTGTATTTACTGACTTAGCATTATTCCTGAGACCCTCTGCCATTGGGGTCATAACAGGAGTCCGAGAACGGAGTTCACAACAGGCGAGATACTTTGTGGCATTTGCACAGTAACGGCTTTCTTCTGGTGACTTGACCATGCAGCCCATTTTTCTTCAAGTGCCTCCTTATTGTGCATCTTGAAACAACCACACCGCTAGTTTTCAGAGAGTCCTGTACTTCAGCTGATGTTATTTGTAGGTTTTTCTTCACACCCCGAACAATTTTCCTGGCAGAAAACGGGGAAAAGAGTGATCTTTTGACAAAGATCCTTAGTGATCAATACGTTTCGCTCTTTTCCCCATTGTGCTATTTGGAGAGCTTCACATCTACTGTTTTTAATGGATCAATAAAGTACCAAGTTTGAATTTTACGGATGTGGAGCGGGAACCAGTTTTTTTCTTTCTTCATGTGTACTGTATATGACAGCAATCTCCCATACTCTTCATATGTTTGGCCTGTGGGGTAGGGTGTCAAGACAGAAGTCTTGTCTTACAAAGAAAAATAACCAAGCCTGGCTATGTTTTGACAAAACCTACATCGAGTCTACAAAAGCATGTAGGAAAACATGTTATGGTTGGGCTGATGAGACTAAAGTTGAACTATGTAACCATAATTCTAAATGGTATTTTTGGTACAAAGCCAGCACTGCACATTACCAAAATAACGCCATGCCCACAATAAAGCATGATGGAGGCAGCTTTATGCTTTGGGCTGTTTTTGGCAGCTGTTACTGGGGATTTAGTCAAGGTGGAGGGAATTTTTATAGACAGTTAAAAATATCAATTTTGCAAAAAAACTGCCCGACTGACAGTCTCTACGCTGTGTGATTTCATGCAAAGAAGTCAGTAATAAAGTTCAAATATTCCATGTTTGAGAAACATGAAGCTCTTGAGCCCCTATGCAAAATCTGTAACCATGCAATGTCATACTAATACTGCAGGTGTCTTTTTATGTGATAGAGAGACCTTGGACCCCCTTCATCACCAGGACAGATTGATATCTATGCAAACCTTTAAACAAACAAGATATTTGTAGTGATTCCACCCTTCAGTGAGCTATCTGAGCAGTGATTGACAGCTTAATTGTCCAGTCTGGTGCAGGGGCGTGCTGAGCTGTCTGTGTTTTTATTGACAATTTGGCCGTCAAATCTGAGACTGGGATGTCATCTACCCTTGATTGTTCAGCTATTTAACTGAGCTGGCAGTCCCAGATAGCTGTCAGCCGTAGCTTCAGGTAAGTGTGGTTGGTTTACTCTGTGCCTTGTATGTTGCTAGTTAATGTACCACTGCCTGACCTTGGACCTCGTTCTGACTATCCGTCTGTTTAACCCCTTTGTTCTGATCTGCTATCCTTCTGGTATTTTGACCTCGGACCATTACCTGACTATGCCTTTGTCGCTTCTCTGTTTATTACGTACCCTCCTGGCTCTTGACCTCCGACTCCTCTATTATCCCGACTCATGGCTTGTCTGTGAGAAGTGACTCAGCATCACAGTATTAAAATAGTAGAGTGTCAAAGCATCTAATTATTCATTATGTATCTAGACGTGGACATTAATCACTTCAAATTTATAAATGCATTTTGGGTAGAATTTCTCTGTAAAAAAAATAAGACATTTGATCTGAGCTTAGAGGTCTCATAATTCGCCTAAGATAGATCTTATATTTATAGCCTTCACAATCAAGTATTAGCTAACAAATCACACTAATATGGAAGATTTTCATTGTCCTCAGCATAAAATGGAAAATAGTAATTTCCTGCAAAAAATAAATATATGCAGAGTGTACCAGGAAATATTTTAATTGCATCAAATATTCATTAAATATATTTTCATCATTACAAGCCTGCAAGGTTGAAAACATCAAGTGTCAGATCACCTCTGTTATTGTTAATGAACAACTAATTTTTTTCTGTATGTCACTTCATGAATTAAGATATACAGTTTTATTCTCCTGCAGTTGTAGAATATTATGAGCCCCTTCCACCTTATAAATCCATAATGATGACCATGTTACCATTTAGTATGAGTATAATCCTGTTCTTAATGGGAATCTGTCAGAAGGATTTCACCCCACCAATCTATTTATGGGTAGCTCTTTTCTTGCTCTTTTAAAGACAAGTCCAGTAATACCTTTGCATGGTCAGTCTGTTCAGTGTTGCAATTTATATGCAAAGGCTGTAGATTTGAAACCTCTGTCACTCCAGCTCTATTCCCCGCCCAGCTCCGCTTCCTCCTACTTGACTGAGAACTTAGACCAGAATGATCTCGAAAATGGAGTTCTGTAGAGCCCTGTCTGAAAGAAGTAGCAGTCAAGCATGTGCGCCACAGCTCCATTCACTGTCTATGGGACTGCTGGAGAAAGCCGACCACAGCACATAATTACTTGCTTAGCAATGAAGTATCTTTAGGAAATCAAGTCGGTTTTCAACTGCATTGGGTAACATTGTCTGTTAGACAATTGATCGGAATTGATCTGTAAAGAATTGAATGTGTCACGACAAATTTCCAAAAAATTACAAATTCGTTAGAATCAAATTTTTTTCAGGAATTGATTCCCACATTCCCATACTATTTCCTTATTTACTCACTGTAGGGTATATGCTCATTTTGTTTTGTTTTTTTTGTTGGGTTTTGTCTGTGAAATGGCCATAGTGGAAATGTGCTGCTACACATTGCAATATACCCAATACGTGTAGGTTTGATTTTTTTTTTATTGTTTTATTTTGAATGGGGCGAAAGGGGGGGTGATTTAAACTTTTATATTTTTTTTATTTTTTCATATTTTTTAAAACATTATTTTTTACTTTTGCCAGACTTCAATAGCCTTTATGGGAGGCTAGAAGCTGGCACAACTTGATCGGCTCTGCTACATAGGAGCGATCGTCAGATCACCCCTATGTAGTAGATTTACTGCATTGCTATGAGCGCCGACCACAGGGTGGTGCTCATAGCAATCCGGCATCAACAACCATGGAGGTCTCAAGGAGACCTCAGGTTGTCATGCCGACGCATCGCTGACCCCCGATCATGTGACGAGGGTCGGTGATGCGCTCATTTCTAGCCCGATGGCCGGAAGCGGTAGTTAAATGCCGCTGTAAAAAAAAAGCTGTCAGTGTTTGACAGCGGCATTTAACTAGTTAATAGCGGCGGGTGAATCGCAATTTCACCCGCCGCTATTGCGGGCACATGTCAGCTGTTCAAAACAGCCGAAGCCCGCATCAAAGCAGGGGATCTGACCTCTGCTGTACTAGTACGGCGGAGGTCATGAAGTGGTTAATACTAGAGACAGGATATGACTGTCCCGAATGGGTATACCTTGTCGCGGTGGAATGACTTTGTATGCTTTTTTTAAATCAAAATAGTGTTAATTAAGTAGCCTCTGTTATTTGCATGTACTATTACCATTTTCTTACTATAGAGTATATGCTCATTTTGTGTTTTCCTTGGGTTTTTTCATGTTTTTTTTCTCCCTTGAGGGCCAGGAAGGAGTAAATTTTTTAAAAGAAACACCTTTGTACTCACCTTTTCACACATATTCTTAGGCTCCCTCTGCCCCCTCCTCCACAGTTCCTCTGTCTTCTTTGTTGATCTTCTTCCATCACTCCATTCCAACACTGAGGCCAAAATAGTCTATGATTGGCCTGAATCCAACACAGAGGACCAGGGAGCTGCAACGTCAGCATCAGGGGCATAAGAACAGGTGTGGAAAAGTTAATTTAAGTTAATTTTTAACATCTTTCATCTTCTCAGAGCAGTTCCGTATCGAACTTAATGTTTTTGGGCTGAAATGGATCTTCCGTCCAAAATAAAGTAAATCTGGCCAAATGAAATTTTGGGACATCTGCTTATCTCTAATATCCACCAATAAAAGGATAAAGCAGTCCAGAACACAACAGTGAGGTCTTCTCTGAGAGGTTGGCAGATCCTATTCCTCTTACACACCAGTATTGTAAATCACAAATGGTAGATGGGGACTCTCTTACAGTTTTTCTATTGGCTCAGGAGTTCCAAGTGACACTAATAGGCATCTACAACTATCAAATCACAGTCCAAGATATGTTTTTTGTAGTCGTTGTCCAGTTATATAACGTACATCTAAGCCAAGTCTGACATCACCGAACTGACACACATTATGCCAGCAGCCTACAATCCGAATATACTGTCAGATGGCAGCCTAATGGTCTTTACTCCCACACATCCTTGTGGAAACTATTCCTTAGAGTTATTTTCAATATTTGGCAGCTAGTCATCCACACATGATAGCCAACTCTCACTAGATATAATGAAGGCTGCATAATTATGCATGGATTGTAAATTGGGATATGTGGATTTCTGGATGGTAACTGTGGTGTAGGTTTATTCCTTATTGAGCTGTTTTCAGTCTCGTATAATAAATTGCAATGATGCTGGAAACGATTGGTCTATTAGTGGGGTGATTTTATGAATATGTAAGAGATCCGTCATCACCAGTCAGTCATCTACTATTCATATAGACAGGGTTTGCACTTGTCCGACAAGTTTGCCAAGTCATGTGGACAGTTCTTCATGACCTGCTTTCCATTTTCTGCTGCTAGCAGGAGTTTGAAGGGTCCTATCCTAATTTGTCTTCATTGTACCTTTTTTACACATGATATAAACAATGGGAATATATTGGCCACGGTTGGGGGCCCCATACACAATAGATAGCTCAGGAGAACAATAATTTAGCCAAATGGCTTGGAGCTATCTTTCCCTACTCCTTTGTCAAGCACTCTGGTGTTCTCTATGGTAGTGGTTCTGCCAAACTCTTCTGGCGGCGGTTTATTTACCTAAGAACCTTATCTTCCAGATCCTTATCTCCCCCCATCATGATCTGTTGGAGGAGAGTAAGGGGGCCCCTATATACATTATAATTTTAGCCTAATGTGTATGGGTGACAGTTTATTTCATTTGGGTCCCTATTAATGGATAAATACCACAGTAGTCAGTATTGGCCTCTGTTCTTCGAAAATAGTCACTGTCGTTTCAACAAACTTCATTTACATCAATAGCACAGACCAAATTTAAGAAACTTTGCAATCTTTTTAATCAGAAAAATCTGTTTCTTTTTTCATTTATGAGCCACTTCTTCCCTGCCTTCCTGAATTCATCATTCTCTGATAAAAAGCTAAATGTCCAGAAGGCAGATGGCCATAAGGCAGTCATTGGCACACTCCGCAAGGAGGGTAGGCAAAAAAAGGTCATTGCTAAAGAAGCCGGCTGTTCACAGAGCGCTATATCAAAGCATATTAATGGAAAGTTGAATGGTAGAAAGAGGTGCACAAGCAACCAGTATAACCATAGCCTTGAATGGATTGTTAAGAAAAGGCCATTCAAAAAATTTTGGGGAGATTCACAAGGAGCGGACTGCTGCTGGAGTCATCATTTCAAGAGCCACCACACACAGATGTATCCAGGACATGGGCTACTAGTGTACAAGTGTCGCATTCCTTGTGTCAAGCCACTCATGACCAATAGACAACACCAGAAGCGTCTCACCTGGGCCAAGGAGAAAAAGAACTGGACTGTTGCTCACAATGCTCAGTGATTCAAGGTGTTGTTTTCAGATGAAAGTAAATTTTACATTTAATTTGGAAACCAAGGTCCCAGAGTCTGGAGGAAGAGTGGAGAGGCCACAATCCAAGCTGCTGGAGGTCTAGTGTGCAGTTTCCACAATCAGTGATGGTTTGGAGAGCCATGTCATCTGTTGGTGTAGGTCCACTGTGTTTCATCAAGACCAAAGACAGCGCAGCCGTCTACCAGGAAATTTTAGAGCACTTCATGCTTCCCTCTGCCGACAAGCTTTTTGGTGATAGAAATTTAATTCTCCAGCAGGACTTGGCACCTGTCCACACTGCCAAAAGTACCAATACCTGGTTTAAAAACAACAGTATCACTGTGCTTGATTGGCCAGCAAACTCGCCTGACCTTAACCTCATAGAGAATCTATGGGGTATTGTCAAGAGGAAGATGAGACACCAGACCCAACAATGCCGATGAGCTGAAGGCTGCTATCAAAACAACCTGGGCTTCCATAACACCTCAGCAGTGCCACAGGCTGATCGCCTCCATGACAAGCCGCATTGATGCAGTAATTGATACAAAAGAAGCCCTGGCCAAGTATTGAGTGCATTTACTGAACATACATTTCACTAGGCCAACATTTTGGATTTTAAAATCATTTTTCAAGCTGGTGTTATAAAGTATTCTAATTTACTTAGATAATGACTTTTGGGTTTTCATTGGCTGTAAGCCATAATCATCAACATTAACAGAAATAAACACTTGAAATAGATCACTGTGTTTGTAATGACTCTATATAATATATCAAATTCACTTTTTGTATTGAAGAACTGAAATAAATTAACTTTTTGACTTCTAATTTTGTGAGAAGCACCTGTATATATTGGTTGAAGGCTTAGGCAGAGAAGGGGCAAATGAGGTTTAACATTGATATATGTAAGGCTATGCACATGGGAATAGAAAATACACATTACCATCAGGTATTAAATGGGAGATGAATAAGCAAAACTGACACAGAAAAAGACTTGGGAATATTAGCTGACAGCAAGCTGAGCTCTAGCAAGCGCCAGGCAGCTGCTGCCAAAGTAAATGATCATGAGATTGCTGACATGATGAAAATATGTTTTTAACTCTTCCTAATTTGCTAGTTAGACTAGACTTGAAATTTAGACCTGAAAGGTCTGTTGGACAGGGGGGATATCGCACATGGTATTACCGTTTGCATGGACAATAAGCAAATTGTACAAAATGTACTTTGAATACAAGTTGAAAAACCTTTGCCTTATTTTTTTTTTTTTTTGAGCAACAGACATGGACTGTGCTGAGACAAGTATAAAAAGGATTAGGTAACATTTATTATTTCTGTGTGCCTAATGTTATTTTAATTACATTATGTCAAAAAGTAAAACTGAAAGGTAAACTGCAATGTCATTTTAATAATCCTACATGGTAATTGAGCACGTTGTCTCATTCATCATCCAGACCTCTTTTCTGCCTGCACTTTAATTAGCATTCATTTCCATGGACATGTTAAAGTAATTCCCTTGAGTCCTTTGTGCTTTTTCATGCTGAGGTGCTATTTATGGTGCTCGGCAGCAATCATTAACGATTCTAACTTTCCACATCCTCAAGGTGAGTTGGAAAAAAAGAGATATTTGTGTCTTCATCTACACAGGTAGAGCTGTCTTACCACTCTGATCTTCAGGACCATTGCACATAAGCATATGTTTTTCTTATTTTTCTTTTTTATTTTAGTTATTTATTTATTTTTTTTTAAATTTCAATTTATTTTTGCTTTATTTGGATTCACAAAGTAGAGAATATCCTGTATATTGTGTGATAACGATTAAACGATATAAGGTATAGTTGTATTTATTAGAGATGAGGGAGCACTATAATGCTCGGTTGCCTGTTACTCGAACCAAGCGATTCCTAATGCTTGGACGCTCGTTTCGAGAAACAAGTAGAATAGGAGTCAATGGAAAATCCGAGCATTTTTTGACAGACCCTACAAGGAGGTCTGAGGAGCAGTGAAAGAGTTGAAATGGATAAAAAAAAGGTGCTGAATCTAAGGAGAACAGCATGGGGAAGACTCCTGGAAGCATCTCTGACTCCCAGATTGCTACCGAGAACAAATGGTGTCAAACCTTTACTCCACTTTAAGGAGTGACTATAAAACATTAAAAATCAACGAAAAATTTACGTTTACAGGAAAAAAAATGTTAAGAAACATTCTTTCCTGTATAATAACTTGTATATGAGGCAAGATTTTAAAAGGATTAAAAAAATAATAATAATTTAACTTAACCAAAATTGAAATTTTTATTAAAACATTGGAAATTTCAGGGCAATTTATGAAGAAAATATGAGGGGCGTTCAATAAAGATTTCCTCTGATCCACTTCCTGTGGATTGAGAGCAATGAAACTTGGCACAGTTATTAGTCCTTTTCTTCATAGGTGCCATGTAGGGACACACACTTCTCCCATCTCTTTAAGCAACTGTAAACACCTTGCTTGTAGAAGTCGAGAGGTTACTCCAAAAGCTTCTACACTCATAAAGGCTTTGAAAACAGTGCAAAGCCAGACAAAATTATAAGTAGGGTCATCCATACACCTTTGAAGGCAACAACTTGCGGGCCTCATTAACATATTTTAAAGTGTAGTTGATGTACTCCTACACTCATAAAGGCTTTGCACAAAGTGCAAAGCCAGGACAAAATTATAAGTAGGGTCATCCACTCATCCATAGACCTTTGAAGGCAACAACTGGCGGGACTCATTCAAATATTGAAGGTTTAAAACACTTCACTTTATGTGATGCTGTCATCTGATGGTGTTGAAAACTTGGGGCTAATCCAAGCTTTGTTCATTTTTATCAGAGTGATCCTGTTAACACTTTCTGTTCAAAAAAGAAAAATGTGAATTAATCAGCTCACCTGAACAGCTTGTGGCATGAAGAAGCACATATACGTGTGGCCACACGCAAAAAGATCCAAAAAAAATAATTAAAACCCAGCTCCCAAAATTCCAGACTTTTATTAGAAAAGTTTAAAAACACATGGAAAAAAGTATCATGGGGATCTAAAAATGGAGCAACACATTTCAAAAGCCCTTCCGGCATTCTTTCTCAAAGCAGAGTGCTGTTTGTCTCTTAGACAAATTAGTTTCAATAGAGCCTGATGCTGCTTCACTGAGGCAGTCCTGCAGAACTTCTGACTGATGTGCTCTGAGATAGCACATCGGAGATGGAGGATGAGGAGGGGTTCAGGAACTGGTGGAGGAAGCCCTGATAGAAGTAGGGCCAGACATTCTTGGGGTTGCTAGCACATGTGCCGTGCCATAGTGGGACTCTGGCTTCCACAATGTTCACCCAGTGTGCCATCAAGGAAATGTAGCATTCCTGGCCACATGTGCTTGTCCATGTGTCAGTTGTTAAGTGGACAATCCCAGTAACCACATTGGTAAGTTCATGGGTGATGATCCAGAATGCATGCTGGTGTAGAATGGAGGACCGAACTGCCACGGCTGCTGAAGCGCTGGGACCGGAACTGCTGGGGCCGAACCTCCTGTTCCTGGAGGGAACGAGATTGCAGATGGAGCGAGCCGGTAACCAGAGCGAAGGGGGTGTGGCTAGGCAAAGTGAGTTAAAAGTGGTAGTGCGGGAACTGAAGGTGGGGGTCCCACCAGAACGCTGAGCAGGAGAGGCTGCAGCAAGGAGAGGAGTAGGCCGCAGCGTGCAGAGACAGGGCGGCTGTGTGAGAGACTCACCCATATCGGGGGTGTGCAGGGGAATGAGAGAGAGCATCGAGGGACTGACGTCCAGACGCCGGCTGGCACACAGAGGAGCGCACGTCAGGCAGAGCATTGCAGCACACACCGTGCAGAGCATTACAGTGCAGCCATTCAAGTGACGGCAGCTGCTCAGACAGACACGTGCCGAGTGGATTCTTGCGGAGAGCTCTATCTTTCTGCTCCGCAGTTAAATGGATTAAGGGCTCAGCGTGCAAAACCAGTGACCGCCCGCTGACGCCAGAAGCGGGACCGTGTATTGGGCAGGAATGCATGAAGAATCTTCACCGACCTCGTCCGGCATCCCAATACGCTCCGGACTCCCAGAGAGAGTGACGGACAGTGGAGCCACGATAAGTGAATCTGTTAACAAAAGACTGTAAAGTTAAATAACCGTTATATTGTTCTATTTTGCATTCCTTTTTCCCTGTTATCTCCCTGCGAGGAGTACACCCCTGTTGTACAATTAAACTATAGTTAACCCCTGCTCTGCGCGTCTGTGTCACTGCATCCAAGTACCTGTGTGTTACACTTGGCGTAGTCGGCAGGATGCAGTCCGTGGACACAGATGCTGCAGACCAGTCCACTATGGGTACCCCAGGTCCAGTTTGCCATTGCGGGCAATGCTTAGTAACCTCTCAAAGTTCATGGGAAGCAACATGATGTTGTGGGATTGGACTGTAAGGGTCAAAAGCATGCTGTGGATGCACCCCATGGTCCCTGCACTGCAGGCAGAGATAGCATTAATGACACTAGATGAGGAGGCCTGGCATTCTGTAATGTTCTGCCCCCCACATGAGCGGGAGATGTTGGAGGAGGTGGAACAGATTTTGGAAGAGATGCACGGGGATCCCAAAGTGGGGACCAGTGATAAGATTACTGCTAATTAATTGCCCATTCCAGTCGCAGGAGTGGTCTGGATGGAGATTAAAGTATGCAGGAAGGATGTAGGCCGCAAGGGGGTCGTGTTGGTCACAGGAGATGCCGGTCGTGGACCCGTGATGACTCTTGAAATGAATGTGCTGAAGGAGATGGGACAACTTTTGGTTAGTGAGCCTCAGGAACCTTTTTTGAATCAATGGAGCCCACGAACCCCTCAACGGAAGGCGTTCCAGAAATTAATCCGAGCAACTCAAGCCCATGAAACCAGAGGCTGCAAAAATTACTCTACCGCCAGGCCAGACAGTGCTCACATTGCCAGTATGAGATTGTACTTCCATGGAGGGAGTGGAAGAACAAATCGAACCAGCAGCGATGGATCAAATACCCCCTGGGTTACTTGTCGCTCGGACCTTAGCCACAGTTCAAGACGGCAACATTGTAGTAAGGTGTGTTAACCTGGGGTCTGAAAGTATCACCGTTCTGATCAAGAGCGAAGTGGCACAAATCTCGGGCATGCCAGAGAAGCTAATGCCACCTGAAGTAGTTCAACTGGCTGTTGTGCGAGGCGATCCATGGACTCTAGCAGTTACAGTAACACCAGAGTTCCTGCCTAGCAGCAAGAAAGGGGGTCAGAACATCTTAGAGTAGATGCGGGCAGAAATGACGGGACTATCACTGCAACAAGTGCAGCAAGTAGAGGATGTACTGGAGCGCTATCAGGAGGTTTTTGCCCACCATGAAGATGACTTCGGTTGTACTCAGACCATCGCTCATGAAATTCCTACCGGGAGTGCCGCGCCAATCTGAGAAAGATATCTTCAATTACCCCCCTAGATGTAGAAGGAGGGGAAGGAAATGCTGGCTCATATGCTGCAAAGTGGAGTAATACGAGAGAGTCAGAGTCCGGGGGCGGCCCCCATTGTGCTAGTCTGAAAGAAGGACGGGACCCTACAGTTCTGTGTCGACTATAGGTGCGGGACTCTTATCTGTTGCCCCGAATTGAGGAATCCCTCATTTCTTTGGGACGGGCAAGTATTTTTCCATCCTTGATCTGGCCAGCGGGTACTGGCAAGTGCCAATGGCTGAACACGACTGGCTGAAAACAGCATTTGTATTGCCCATGGGACTGTTTGAGTGCAATTGCATGCCCTTTGGCCTGACTAACGCAGGGACTTTAACTTTGCTTGTTTTTACCTGGTGCATACCCCTGCATGGATTTTGTGCATGCATGCAGCAACAAAAAAAATCCACTAGATGGCAGTAAAGTCACATAAATTGGCTCTTGAATTAAATAAATGTTGCAGAATTTTTCCTATATATTTAATATTTGATTCACAGTTTGGAACAGTCCTAATTAAAAGGGGTTGTCCACTACTTGGACAACCCCTTCTCAATCCTCATTTTTTGCCCTTATAAAATAATAACACTTATATTCACCTACAGTGCCATTCCAGTGGCTCCCATGTTTATGTCACACTGCTATGTCATGCAATCACTGCGGTCAATCAGCTCTCTCTCCCCTCCTTCGATATATCACATGCATCCGGAGGAAATGAGAGAGCAGCAACTTTTGGCCTTTGAATGATGAATAGTATACATTGGGATTATAGTATACATTGTGAAAAGCTTCCGATGTATATTGTAGGCTAAGGGGACTTAGCTTTAGGACTCATACCCATCACCGTAGAGTCTCTGCTTGATGACAGGCTGTATAGTCGCATCATGTAGCAATGCAGCCTGCCATCTAGATGTAGCAGGGGCTAGACGTGTCACGGGACAAATGGATTATCTTCTCGGCGGACAGGTGAAGAATATGGTTGTTTATTATTTTAATTCTGTTACAGGAGACATTGGCTTCAGTGGATTGGGCGTTGATGTGACTATAATTGTTTTTGGTAAATGTAGATCCATTAAAGAAGTCTGTGTCATTATTTCAATTATATTCCGGGTGTGTGTATCTTTTATCCAATATCTTATAGACACCTCTCCATTACTAACCCCTGGGCTTGATGTCATCTGACAATACAAAATTGACATCATCCCCCCCAACTATCACCGCACTTGCCACCCAATCAGGGCAAGAGGGATGAGCGAGACTAAGTGCCAGAATTGGCCCATCTTATGGATGTGCCTTTTCTGGGGCAGCTGAGAGCTGATGTTTTTAGTCTGGGAAGGAGCCAAAATCCATGGCCCCTTCCTAGGCCATTAATATGAGTCTAACACTGTCTGTCTAGCCTTTGCTGGTTATTAATTATAGGGGACCCTATGTCATTATTTTGGGGGGGTCCCTATTTTAATAACCATAAAGGCTAAGTATACAGCTGTGAGCTGATATTAATAGCCTGGGAAGCTCCATGGTTATTACCCCCTTCCCAGGCTATAAGCATCTGCCTCCAGCTGGCCGCTTTCCCTCTGCTAGTTAATAAAATGTCGGGGGAACCCACGCCATTTTATTCAGAAAATAATTTAGTAAGTATAAAAATTCTTGTACAGTAAGCTACACAGACACTATACTAATCATATAGGTCACTGACATCTTTATATTTATCTATTCTACGTGTATATATGTATTCTATCTATTCTATTCTGTCGGCTCACGCTGTGATTTTACTGTATGCGTCAGATGAATTACCAGCTTTTCAAAGGACATGGGTGTGTAAAAGGTTGCATGGTCCAAGTGCTGTGCTATTTTTTTTTTTATCACACCCATTGACTTGCATTGGCGAGTCTCGTCTGAGATACGAGGACAATCGCAGTATGCTGTAATTTTTTTCTCATCCCGTTCTGAGCTGAAAAAAAACAAAACGCAGGTAAGCAGGGACTCATAGAATGACATTGGACAGAATGCAATCTGATTTTATCGGATTGCACTCATCCGTTTTCCTTGCAGATGAGTGTGAGTCCTTAATCAGCTTGTTCATTGTTTAAAATAATATTGATAGGTCATCAATATTTTACTGCTGGAGGAGCTCGTCGTTTGTGGCGGTCACAAATACCATGAGTTTTAAGCTTTAAAATGGATATCCGATTAAGAAAAACATTTTATTAAGGCATGGATGCTCTGAAGATATAAAAATGGAGGCATCTGATGTCTTAGCACTTCCAAGACAACTGACTACTAAAGTCAGTCATAGGCTTCACCGGTACTGTGAATTCTGAACTGAGAAGGCAGCAGGCATCGCCTCCGGAGCTGGCAGAGACCTTGCTCTGGATCTAAGAGGCAACCTGTAGATGAGTGTGTCTCCGTTTCTCCATTTTTTATTTTAAAAGCATCCACTTAAAATTACATCTCTGATTATGCTCATCTATTCTCATAATTCAGGTAAATGGTATCAAGGGTCACAGGTAGACATTACTACCTTGGTTTATCCCTTTAATAAAAAGAAGTAGTAATATAGATGACTTAACAGTATGTAGACAGTTCTGCAGCTATGGGAGGTTTATCCTGCCTCTGTGCTCTCATTTTAATTGTTATCTGTAGAATTAGCTCTGGGTTTCCTATCTTACACTGTTATACCATGCCTATAAAAGTATTGATGTCATCTACCGCCCCCTTGTGGTAACTATATAAAACTTGTGCAAATATTTTTGTTGTTAGCTTTTGCTAAAGTTCCTATCTAGATTGCAAACTCTTCTGTTCAGAGACCTCTTTCCTTTTCTGTGAAATATGTATATATATATATATATATATATATATATATATATATATATATATATAGTGGCTGCTGGATACATAGTGGATGGGAGATATATATCACAGAGGTGTAAGCCTGGAGAAATGCTTTAGTACGGTACACATAGTACTAAGAGGGGTAAGACCATGTCCTATTGTGAGCAGCTGAAAAATGAGGGCAGGATGGCTGCTGACATATTTCCCCCCTAGGTGTGGTTCACATTATATAATGGGACCTCTTACCTCACACATGGTTCTGTGGTGATAAGAGGTGTGTACTGTACATCTCCTGGGTTGTGTGGCTTTGCTAAAGGACTAAGGGTATGTGCACACGCTGCGGAATGGTGTGCCGATTTTTCCGCACTGATTTTGGTAAATCCGCAAGTAAACCACACCTCGGATTTACCGTGTCTTTTCAGCGGTTTTTGTGCGGATTCCACCTGCGGTTTTACACCTGCGGATTCCTATTGTGGAGCAGGTGTAAACCGCTGCGGAATGCGCACAAAGAATTGGCATGCTGCGGAATAAACAATGCTACGTTTCCGCGCGTTTTTGTCAGCATGTGCACTGCGGATTTTGTTTTCCATAGGTTTACATGGTACTGTACAATGCATGGAAAACTGCTGCAGATCCGCAGCGTCAAATCCGCTGCAGATCCGCAGCAAAATCCACAGCAAAATCCACAGCGTGTGCACATAGCCTGAGAGGCTGGACTCTAAGCCAAGCGGGCAAACCAGCAATATTGTATGGACTATTTGCTTTATGTTTCACATTATGCTAAACAAGGGCTGTATTTAAGTTTTCCTGTGATGAGGTTTATCAGAACTGAAATAAACCAGCCGGACTTTTAAATAGAAACGGTTCCTGTGATCACTCTAGCATTGTTACATTTGGTGGTAGAAGTGCAGCAAGCGTTCCCAGGAAACACGTATGACTGCTAGAGAAGTAGTGCATCTCTAGGGTGAAGGCAGCTATAAGCCAGGGAGCAACGTCAGACGGGATGGAGGACCTGACTAAACAATTGGTGTAAGTCCAGCAACAACAACAACTGCCACAACAGGAGACAAATAAGCTGTTTATGCAACAGCTCCAGCAGCAGCACCAGCAACAGCAGCAGCAACAAATCCAGCACCAACAACAGCAGCAGTAGGTTGAAATACTCACAGAGGCAGATCGTGGCACTTTATCAGCTCAAACTCCAGGGTCAGCTGATGATTTCTTTGTCTGGAAAGCAGTGAGGGGAGCCTTGCAGAAAATGACCCCAAGTGATGACATAGAGGCCTTTTTAACCGTTTTTCAAAGGGTCAACGATAGGGAGAGACTCCCGCCAGAGCAATGGGTGGACATCCTGGTGCCATATTTAATGGGGAGAGCCACAAAAGGTCTACTATGTTTAGCCTTACAGGATGCCAGAGAATATGCAAAATTGAAAATGGAGATTTTGGTGCGCTTGGGGGTAACAATGAATGTCAGGGCACAACGGCTCCAACGCTGGGCATATGACCAGGGCAACCCCCCTGATCCCAAATGTTTGTTTGATCTACTGCACCTCATCCAAAAATGGTTGTATGTTCGGACTGGTCGAAAGGTATCAGGAGGTAGACGTGTCCTTGGGGAGGCAATCCACTCCATAGTGCGCGTCCTATTTGTGGGCGGATACCCAAAAGTGGGTGGGGTGTCCAAAGTCGAAGGGGGTGACGGAGGTCATGCCGAAGGTCTCATGGGGGAATGTAATTTGCTGGAAATTTCACAGCCCAGGTCATATAGCCGCCTGTTTTCCTTTGACCACTGAGCAAATGGACCGTAACATGGGACACCGGTGTTCATTCTACCCATATCTGGCCTGCAGTGTAGACTGTGCACCTAGCAAAGGGCCTCAAGCTTGTCCCATAAAAGTGAATGGTTTGCAAATGACTGGACTACTAGACTCAGGGAGTTTGGTAACCCTCGTGAGGGTCACATTTCCTCTCCAACTGATCCCTGGGAAGAAGTTGGGCATTCGCTGCATTTACGGGGATGCTAAAGACTATCCGTTGGCCATAGTGGTGGCCATTGAGACTGCTTGAGGTACTGAGTCCAATGAGCTCAGTGTGATCCATAATTTTTTGTACCCAATTATTACAGGCCGGGAACTTGTGTTGTTTTGGGACTTGTGGGGGAGGGGGAGAGGCCTTGACTGCTGGGATAAGAGACTGGTGAGACCTAAAGAAGTCTCACAACACCCAGAGTCTGATGGGTTTCCCTTCTGTGTAATAGTGGGAGATGAGGAGGTAGTATCCCCTGTGGCCGACATTTCTGAGGTAGAGGTAGCTGCAGAAAATTTGGGGTACTTCCAAAATAGGGACCTAACTCTAAAAGATGCATACAATAATGCAACTATTATCAGCGATTTACATATTTTAAGATGAGTGGGGACTTATTGCACCGTGTTACTAAGGTCAGAGCGGAAATAGTGGAGTAATTGTTGGTACCAGGAGCCTATAGATGGAAGGTGTTGGTCATGGCCCATTCACATGTCACTGGTGGCCATCTGGGTGTTGACAAAACCCAAGAACAGGTCATTCAGAGGTTCTATTGGCCAGGATGTCACTGGGAAATCCTAAGGTATTGCAAGTCCTGCCCCGCCTGCCAGTTATCCTCTCCCTCCTCTCACTTCCGAAATCCCCTTGCGTTGCTACCCATTATAGAGGTGCCGTTTGAGTGAATTGCCATGGACATTGTCGGTCCCTTTATTAAGTCTGCTCGTGGGCATCATTATATATTGCTTGTCCTCGACTATGCTACACAGTACCCAGAAGCGGTTTCCTAGAGAAACTCCTAAACCTAATTAAGCCAGAAGGTGATACTGAAGATGTCACAGTAGCCGAGATGCTGTCAAAGGCCCTAAAACAGCAATGTCGGGAATAGCTGCAGCAGATCTGGGACCTGTTCTCAGATTTGACAGAGTGTAAAGATGTCGTAGAACACAAAGTTCTGACGGAACCTCATGTGTGGGTGAATATGAAGACCTACCAAATTCCAGAGGCCTGCCAAGAAGTGATCAGGAAGTGAAGCATATGCTGTATTTCAGAGTCATTGAGGAATCTAAGAGCGGGTGGTCTAGCCCAATTGTCCTTGTTCCAAATCCTGATGGAGAATGGAGATGCTATAATTATTATTGGAAGCTGAATGAAGTCTCCAAGTTCGACGCATATCTGATGCCGCTTGTCGATGAGCTGATACAAAGACTTGGGCCGGCAAGGTACATAACCACCTTGGATCTATCATGGAGAAGACGGCTTTCTCTACGCCCAGTGGATGCCTCCAATATGTCCGAATTTGAAGGAGGAGACGGCCTTGGAAGAACTGAAAATAGCTTTCTGTAAACCGCCAGTCCTGGTAGCCCATGATTTTAAGAAGCAATTTGTACCCTGAACGGACGCCTCAGAAGTCGGATTAGGAGCGGTCCTTTCTCAGGATATACACGGAGAAGAGCATCCTGTTCTCTACCTGAGTAGTACACTTTCGGCATGTGAGTAAACTTATTCCACTGTAAAAAAAAGGAATACCCTGATTACAAGAGCTTACTATCTATAAGGAACTTGGGAGCTGCGATCAAGCAAGTGCACTGCTTCTCCAATCAAATAATGCCGTATACCAACCATCAGAGGAAAAGTAATCCCAATATAGCTTGTAAATTGCACAATATTTATCTTAATAAGTGCACTAATTAGATACATTTACATATATTTTGATAATATTGAAAAATCACTCCCATTACTCTATATTGTGTGTGTGTGTGTGGGGGGGGGGGGGGGCTGGCGCTTTTCTAAGTTATTTACTATGGGGGTTTCCCTATCTGCAGATAATTTACGACACAATGTTTTAATATTTTATGCCAAGATAATACAATTATTTTCACCAAAATGAAGCCCCTTCATGTCTGGTCCTATGAAGCCCCTATATGGTCCCTGTCTAATCCTATACATAGACATGGGCAGAGGCTTGTCAGTCACTGTCAGTGTACAGAATAGTCACCCGCGCACGTTGGTCCCAGGTATGTTTTCTTTGAAACGTCGCAGCGTTTCAGAGACAAACATACCCGGCTGTGATTGTACAGCCAGCGGCTGATACATGCAGCCCACGGTTTGCACAGCATGAATCACCTGACAGGTTCCCTTTAAGAATAGTAGAAAATCTCTTTTTTCCCCCAATAGCTATTGGCTAATATAGAAGTTTGAAAACTAGTAATTTTTCTAATAAAAGTGTCGCAGCGAAGAGAATGTTTGCTCCGGTAATATCTGCACATTATGTACAAGCTGAAATAACCGGCGACTTATCGGAAAGCTCTTATTCCGCCAGTCCAGGAGCAAAGAACTTAGCAAACATCTTAAAATACCATTTCATGCATGAAACTGGAAAGATTAATAGCCGATTGTAAGTAATGATGCTGTAAAACCTGCCAGACACAAGAGGGAAAGGATTATAAGGCCATCAGTCAATGTAATTGTCTGCTACTAAAATGATCCTAATCTGCCGGTCGTATGTTTTACAAGTGTATGGACACTTTACAATCTTCATACAGCCACAAGTGTCAGATTATCGCTATAATGGCGATAAAGGAACCAGTCAAGTGGCAGCATAGACAATCCACCCAATATCTGCTTTACTGCACTGTAAACGGTTTATTGCACACACATTTGGAGTGAATTTCATTTACTATAATCTTCTGTTGATAATGTTTACGAAAAAAAAAAAGCTCATCATAGCGGTAATTGGTCACATCCTAATTACTATAATAAAAGTCTGCTTTTACATAGAGGTAATATACTGTACGGAGCTCCGGGACTTGTCCGCCTTCTTATAGACTCTTTATGTATCTTATAAAATCTTTTCAACTTTTTTTTAAAACTTACATCTAAATAAAAACAATTTGTATTTTTGTTTAATAAATTAATTATATTCTGTAATGTGGCATCGGAGATAGAAACTTGGGAAATGAGAAGGACCAGAAATAGAAAAGTTAGAACAATATCCGCTATGCCGTTTGTGTTTGTTCATGTGTGCAAAAAAAATAATCCGAGCTTCTCCTATCCATTACAATATTAATCACTGACTACACACTGATGCCATCCGTGATTTTCACAGACCTATAGACTTGAATCGGTAATTTTAATCCATTATCCAGCGGTGTGCGGCAAACGCAACATGTTGCATTTTTTTGAGGCGTCAAATTTGCGCAGGCATGCGTCAAAACAACGCATTACTGTCTATGGGAACGCACTGGTAAGCAAGGACATGCACACGCATGCGTTCGATACACATGCGTACTTCAGACTGCGCATGTTCAGGAAATTATTTCACCACCTCCACCATGCGCATAAGTAACGCAAACGCATGTCAAATGCTTTTAAACGCATGTACACACAGCGGTTTTTTTTTTTGCGTCATGCGTAAGATGATGCGGAGTAAAAACGCTGTGTAAGCATGCGTGTGCATGCGCTTTGGCATGCGTTTACGAATGCAGATAATATGCTGCACACAGAAACGCTAATGTGTACTTAGCCTAAGGTCTGTCACAACCGGCCGGCAGGGAAATTGGCTCCATTGTCAATTCCAGAAAGACTGTAGACTGTCATTTGGGTGGTGGTTGACCAATTTAGTAAATAGCCTAATGTTATTCCTTGGTCAAGGTTACCTAATGCAAGAAACATTCTTCAGGTTGTTTATTTGTCATGTTGTGAGATTGCATGGCATTCCTCTTAACATTGTGTCTGATAGGGGAGTACAATTTGTCTCCAAATTCTCGAGAGTTTTTGTAATAGACTGGGCATTGACTTGCAATTTTCCACTGCCTACCACCCTGAAACCAATAGTCAGACAGAAAGGACAAATCAATCTTTGGAACAAATTGTTTCAGCTCAGTTTTTAACTCTTGCTGAGTTCGCACTTAACAGTAGGGTCAATCACTGGAACCTGAGCCGTTTCTTGTAATTATGGTTTTCAACCCCATTTTGGTGAATTTTCTAGGATTAGTTCTGAATGTCCTGAGGCAGAGGTCGCACAAAGGCTACGTTCACATTTGCGGCCTGCGCCGCAGCGTCGGGCGCCGCAGCGTCGCCGCATGCGTCATGCGCCCCTATATTTAACATGGGGGCGCATGGACATGCGTCGCACTTGCGTTTTGCGCCGCATGCGTCGCTGCGGCGCCCGCGTCCGGGCGCAGAGGACGCAGCAAGTTGCATTTTTGCTGCGTCCAAAATCAATTAAAAAAATGACGCATGCGGCGCAAAACGCAGCGTTGTGCATGCGTTTTGCTGCGTTTTTGTTTGCGTTGTGCGCTGCGGCGCCGACGCTGCGGCGCACAACGCAAATGTGAACGTAGCCAAACTTATACAGAATACAGAAACTTGAGGATATCTGGAGGGAGGTTCAAAAGAATATTGGGGCTGCTCAGATTCGCCAAAAACAGAAGGCTGATAGAAAATGTTCAGCATGGTATATCTTTAACCCCTTAGTGACAGAGCCAATTTGGTACTTAATGACCGAGCCAATTTTTACAATTCTGACCAGTGTCACTTTAAGAGGTTATAACTCTGGAACGCTTTATCGGATCCCACTGATTCTGAGATTGTTTTTTCGTGACATATTGTACTTCAAGTTAGTGGTAACATTTCTTCGATATTACTTGCGATTATTTATGAAAAAAATGGAAATATGGCGAAAATTTTTAAAATTTTGCAATTTTCAAACTTTGTATTTTTATGCCCTTAAATCCGAGAGATATGTCACAAAAAATAGTTAATAAATAACATTTCCCACATGTCTACTTTACATTAGCACAATTTTGGAAACAATTTTTTTTTTTGTTAGGGAGTTATAAGGGTTAAAAGTTGACCAGCAATTTCTCATTTTTACAACACCATTTTTTTTTAGGGACCACATCTCATTTGAAGTCATTTTGAGGGGTCTATATGATAGAAAATAACCAAGTGTGACACCATTCTAAAAACTGCACCCCTCAAGCTGCTCAAAACCACATTCAAGAAGTTTATTAACCCTTTACGTACTTCACAGGAACTGAAACAATGTGGAAGAAAAAAATGAACATTTAACTTTTTTTTGCAAACATTTTACTTCAGAACCATTTTTTTTAATTTTCTCAAGTGTAAAAACAGAAATTTAACCACAAATTTTGTTGTGCAATTTTTCCTGAGTACGCCGATGCCCCATATGTGGAGGTAAACCACTGTTTGGGCGCACCGCAGAGCTTGGAAGTGAAGGAGCACCGTTTGACTGTTTCAATGCAGAATTGGCTGGAATTGAGATCAGACGCCATGTCGCGTTTCGGGAGCCCCTAATGTGCCTAAACAGTGGAAACCCCCCACAAGTGATACCATTTTGGAAACTAGACCCCTTAAGGAACTTATCTAGATGTGTGGTGAGCACTTTGAACCCCCAAGTGCTTCACAGAAGTTTATAACGTAGAGCCGTGAAAATAAAAAATCGCATTTGTTTTCACAAAAATTATTTTTTCGCCCACAAATTCTTATTTTCACAAGGGTAACAGGAGAAATTAGACCACAAAAGTTGTTGTGCAATTTCTCCTGAGTACGTCAATACCCCATATGTGGGGGTAAACCACTGTTTGGGCGCACCGCAGAGCTTGGAAGTGAAGGAGCACCGTTTGACTTTTTCAATGCAGAATTGGCTGGAATTGAGATCGGATGCCATGTCGCGTTTGGAGAGCCCCTGATGTGCCTAAACAGTGGAAACCCCCCACAAGTGATACCATTTTGGAAACTAGACCCCTTAAGGAACTTATCTAGATATTTGGTGAGCACTTTGAACCCCCAAGTGCTTCACAGAAGTTTATAACGTAAAGCCGTGAAAATAAAAAATCTAATTTTTTCTACAAAAATGATCTTTTTGCCCCCAAATTTTTATTTTCACAAGGGTAACAGGAGAAATTAGACCACAAAAGTTGTTGTGCAATTTCTCTTGAGTACGTCAATACCCCATATGTGGGGGTAAACCACTGTTTGGGCGCACCGCAGAGCTTGGAAGAGAAGGAGTGTCGTTTTACTTTTTCAATGTAGAATTGGCTGGAATTGAGATCGGACGCCATGTCACGTTTGGAGAGCCGCTGATGTGCCTAAACAGTGGAGACCCCCCACAAATGACACCATTTTGGAAACTAGACCCCTTAAGGAACTTATCTAGATGTGTGGTGAGCACTTTAAACCCCCAGGTGCTTCACAGAAGTTTATAACGTAGAGCCGTGAAAATAAAAAAATCGCATTTTTTCTACAAAAATGATCTTTTTGCCTCCAAATTTTTATTTTACCAAGGGTAACAGGAGAAAATGGACACCAGAAGTTGTTATACAATTTGTCTTGAGTACGCCGACACCCCGTATGTGGGGGTAAACCACTGTTTGGGTGCATGGCTGAGCTCGGAAGCAAAGGAGCGCCATTTGACTTTTCAATGCAAAATTGACTGGAATTGAGATCGGACGCCATGTCGCGTTTGGAGAGCCCCTGATGTGCCTAAACAGTAGAAACCCCCCAAAAGTGACCCAATTTTGGAAACTAGACCCCCCATGGAACTTATCTAGATGTGTAGTGAGAACTTTGAATGCCCAAGTGCATCACAGAAATTTATAATGCAGAGTCGTGAAAATAAAAAATATTTTTTTTTTAACAATAAAGATTTTTAGCCCCCAAGTTTTTATTTTCACAAGGGTAACAAGAGAAATTGGACCCCAAAAGTTGTTGTCCAATTTGTCCTGAGTATGCTGGTACCCCATATGTGGGGGTAAACCACTGCTTGGGCGCACGGCAGAGCTCGGAAGGGAAGGAGCGCCATTTTGGAATGCAGACTTTGATAGAATTGTCTGCGGGCATTATGTTGCGTTTGCAGACCCCTAATGTATCTAAACAGTAGAAACTCCCAACAAGTGACCCCATTTTGGAAAATAGACCCCCCAAGGAACTTATCTAGATATGTGGTGAGAACTTTGAATGCCCAAGTGCTTCACAGAAGTTTATAATGCATAGTAGTGAAAATAAAAAATATTTTTTTTTCCCACAAAAAAGATATTTTAGCCCCCAAATTTTTATTTTCACAAGGGTAACAAGAGAAATTGGACCCCAAAAGTTGTTGTCCAATTTGTCCTGAGTATGCTGGTACCCAATATGTGGGGGTAAACCACTGTTTAAGCGCACGGCAGAGCTCGGAAGAGAAGGAGCGCCATTTTGGAATTCAGACTTTGATAGAATTGTCTGTGGGTGTTATGTTGCGTTTGCAGAGCCCCTGATGTACCTAAACAGTAGAAACCCCCCACAAGTGACCAAATTTTGGAAACTAGACCCCCCAAGGAACTTATCTAGATATGTGGTGAGAACTTTGAATGCCCAAGTGCTTCACAGAAGTTTATAATGCATAGTAGTGAAAATAAAAAATATTTTTTTTTCCCACAAAAAAGATTTTTAGCCCCCAAGTTTTTATTTTCACAAGGGTAACAGGAGAAATTGGACCCCAAAAGTTGTTGTCCAATTTATCCCGAGTACGCTGATGCCCCATATGTGGGGGTAAACCACTGTTTGGGCGCACGGCAGAGCTCAGAAGGGAGGGAGCACCATTTGACTTTTTTAGCGCAAAATTGGCTGTCGTGTTTGGAGACCCCCCTGATGTACCTAAACAGTGGAAACCCCCAAATTATAACTCCAACCCTAACTCCAACACACCCCTAACCCTAATCTTAACCCGATCCATAATCCTAATCACAACCCTAACGATAATCACAACCCTAACCCCAAAACAGCCCTAATCTCAACCCTAACCATAACCCTAATCAAAACCCTAAATCCAACACACCCCTAACCCTAATCCCAAACGTAACCCTAATCCCAACCCTAATCCGAACCCTAATCCCAACTCTAACCCTAACTTTAGACCCAACCCTAACCCTAACTTTAGCCCCAACCCTAACCATAACTTTAGCCCCGTCGTCACAAAAAAAGTTCAATGTAACCTTTTTTTTGTACGTCGCGTCCGCCATTTCCGCGCATGCGTGGCCGTAACTCTGCCCCCTCCTCCCCAGGACATAGACTGGGCAGCGGATGCGTTGAAAAACTGCATCCGCTGCCCACGTTGTGCACAATTTTCACAACGTGCGTCGGTACGTCGGGCCGACGCATTGCGACCGCCCCGTACCGACGCAAGTGTGATAGAAGCCTAAGGCTACTTTCACACTAGCGTCGTACTCGGCCCATCGCAGTGTGCCGGGCCGATGTACCGACGCTAGCGTTGTAAGCGCCGCACAACGGGTGCAGCGGATGCTGTTTTTTCAACGCATCCGCTGCCCCATTGTGAGGGGAGGCGGGGGCGAAGTTCCGGCCGCGCATGCGCGGTCGGAAATGGCGGACACGTCGCACAAAAAAGTTACATGTAGCTTTTTTTGTGCCGACGGTCCGCCAAAGCACGACGCATCCGTCGCACGACGGATGCGACATGTGGCAATCCGTCGCAATGCGTCGCTAATGCAAGCCAATGGAGAAAAAACGCATCCTGCAAGCACTTTTGCAGGATGCGTTTTTTCTCCGACGCATTGCGACGGAAGCCAAAAAACGCTAGTGTGAAAGTAGCCTAACCCTAACCCTAGCCCTAACCCTAACCCTAAATTTAGCCCCAACCCTAACCCTAGCCCTAACCCTAACCCTAACTCTAACCCTAACCCTAACCCTAACTCTAACCCTAACTCTAACCCTAACCCTAACCCTAACTCTAACCCTAACTCTAACCCTAACCCTAACCCTAACCCTAACCCTAATTTTAGCCCCAACTCGTCTTCTCCTGCCGGCCGGCAGATGGCAGCAGATGGCGGGCGCACTGCGCATGCGCCCGCCATAAGGAAAAAGCCGGCTGGCAGGAGAAGACAGAAGAGGACCCAGGGACACCGGGTGAGTATTATAGGGTCCCCGAATCCCCCTATTTCTCTGTCCTCTGATGTGTGATCACATCAGAGGACAGAGAAATACAGATCGCTTTTTTTTTTTTTTTTTTGCGGTCGCTGGTAAACTGTTAATTACCGGCGATCGCAAAACAGGGGTCGGTGCAAACCGACCCCGATCATGTTCTTTGGGGTCTCGGCTACCCCCGGCAGCCGAGACCCCAAAGATCTTCCGGGTGCCGGGCGGCGGGCGTACTGCTCGTGCGCCCGCCATTTTTTCCCGGAAAAAAGATGGCGGCGCCCATGGGGACCCACGAGGAGCACCGGGGGAGGTAGGTAAGTATCGGGGGGCTATTGGGGGCCATCGGGGACCCTATTTCTCTGTCCTCCGATGTGCGATCACATCGGAGGACAGAGAAATTAAACGGCACATCGCGTTTTTTTTTTTTTTGTTGCGACCGCCGGTAAACGGTTAATTACCGGCGATCGCAACTCGGGGGTCGGTAAAAAACCCCCGAATCATGTTCTCTGGGGTCTCGGCTACCCTCGGCAACCGAGACCCCAGAGAAAATCCGACTCTGGGGGGCGCTATTCACTTTTTCCACAGCGCCGTTAATTAACGGCGCTGTGGTTTAAGTACCCTTAGCGGCCGCCGTTAAAAGGCGTATCGGCGGTCGTTAAGGGGTTAAAGTAGGTAATAAGGTTTTGTTGTCATCCATTGGCAAAGTTGGGTCCAAAGTTTATTGGGCTCTATGAGATTCTGGAAGTGGTCAATCAAGTGGCTTTTAAGCTGCAGCTTCCTCAATCTCTTCACATCACAGATCTCTGTTAAAGGAGTTTGTCCCTTTGTGTAATGCTGCTGCAGTGCAGTATAGCACAACCTCCACCAGGGGATGCTGGTGAGGGAAGAGAGGCTGCACACACAGCGTAACACCACTGAGCAGCAGCACAAGCACCACCAAGTGGCGAAAGAGTGGTCAGATGAGACAAGTCAGAAACCGTTAGGACAAGAAGTACCAGAGGTCACAGCAATACACGTGGTCAAATACAAACCAAAAGTCAGAGCCAGACGGGAGCACATATAACTGAGATGAGAGACAGTAAAACAGGTCAGAAGACAGGCTGGGTCACATACCAAAAGGTCCAAGAACAGGGAGCAAATACTAAGACAAAGTGGGGTGGCATGAAGGCAAGTCATGGAAACAGAGTACACAGGCAGTGGACAAGACACAGTATCAAAGAGTCAGCTGCTGTAGCCTGGGAGCATAAACTATCACTGACATCAGCTGCCAGCAACAGCACAGGGAAATAGCCACCCATACACCAGAGAGAGATAGAGAAGGTTAACCCCCGACTGACCAGGTCGGGGAGCAGGAAGCAAACTCTGACCTGGATCATGACACTTTGATTTTATCTCCCTCATCCCCGCCTCCTCCAGTTTCTGTCACCTGTGGTTTAGAAAATTGTGGATTCTCGGAAGGTCTGAAATTCCCTCCAGTACCTCATCCATTGGAAGTGATATGGACTGGAGGATAGATCGTCTGGTCAGTGCCTTCTATTCTAGGTTTCCTGGGAAACTTGGGTGTCTGGTGGCCCCACTAGAAGAGGGGGTACTGTCACAATTACACCATTCATGGTGCCCTAAGGACACTGTGAGTGACAGCTCAGCTGCCCTACAGGATCAAGGGTGTGCTGGTTTGTCAGTATTGTGTGACAGCCCATTCATCCAATCTGGCCAGGCCTTTGGGATTTCTTCCAGGTGTCACCTGACTACTTAGCTGGCTGGCAATCATCAGAACCTTTCTAGTTGTAGCCTTTCTCTGTTGTGTGTTTGCTCTGTGTTCTGATTTTCTGATCTTTGTTGCCGAACCTTGTATTTGCCTTTTGACTACTCATTTGTATTTCCCCTTTTGCACTCTGACCTTAGTTACCTGAAGCCCGGACTTTGCCTTTGACTATCTGTTTGCTTTATCCCTTTGTCTTTGACGTACCCTCCTGGCTTTAGACCTTTTGACCTCGTACTCCTTGACTTTCCCATCTTACGGCTTGTCCATGAGAAGTGACTCAACGTCACAATACTACTAACAACATGAATGTTGTATCAGCCCACATGAATGGGCTATTAAACAAGCTCTAGTTTATTCTTGTCTAAGTGTGCCTTATTGTCTAAAGTGTATTTATTATTTTCTGTTTTTTACAGGAGACCAGGGCTTCAATGGAATCAACTGTGTTTGTTATTTTTAAATAAATTTGTAAAATAATGTGTAATTTTTATTTCAAATAAAGGACTTTTTCCTGACCATGACCATATGACTATGGGGTTAGTAATGGATCTTATAGACGCCTCTCCATTATTAACCTGTGGCCTTGATGTCACCTAAAAACAAAAAGGTAACATAAACCTCACAAATATGAACCCCACTTGCCACCACAACAAGGTAAGTGGGAAGAGACGGGCAACGTGCCGGTATTGGCGCAGCTAAAATATGCACCTTTTCTGGAGCAGCTGCGAGCTGCTGCTTTTTGGCTGGGGGGCAATATCCATGGCCCCTTACCAGCCTGAGACTACCAGCCCCTAGCTGTCTGCTTTAGCTTGGCTGGTTGTCAAAAATGGGGGGACCCCTGTTATGGTTCTCAATGGCAAGAGAACATAGCCCAGCATACATAGGAACTAGCTCTTGGAAGGATGGAAACTTAAACTGACCATGAACTAAACCTGCCGCACAACTAACAGTAGCCGGGTAGCATAGCCTGCGTTTTATCCCTAGACGCCCAGCGCCGGCCGGAGGACTAACTAATCCTGGCAGAGGAAAATATAGTCCTGGCTCACCTCTAGAGAAATTTCCCCGAAAGGCAGACAGAGGCCCCCACATATATTGGCGGTGATTTAAGATGAAAATGACAAACGTAGTATGAAAATAGGTTTAGCAAAATCAAGGTCCGCTTACTAGATAGCAGGAAGACAGAAAGGGTACTTTCATGGTCAGCTGAAAACCCTATCAATACACCATCCTGAAATTACTTTAAGACTCTAGTATTAACTCATAACATCAGAGTGGCAATTTCAGATCACAAGAGCTTTCCAGACACAGAAACGAAACTGCAGCTGTGAACTGGAACAAAATGCAAAAAACAAACAAGGACAAAAGTCCGACTTAGCTGGAAGTTGTCTGGTAGCAGGAACATGCACAGAAAGGCTTCTGATTACAATGTTGACCGGCATGGAAGTGACAGAGGAGCAAGGTTAAATAGCGACTCCCACATCCTGATGGGAACAGGTGAACAGAGGGGATGATGCACACAAGTTCAATTCCACCAGTGGCCACCGGGGGAGCCCAAAATCCAATTTCACAACAGTACCCCCCCCTCAAGGAGGGGGCACCGAACCCTCACCAGAACCACCAGGGCGATCAGGATGAGCCCTATGAAAGGCACGGACCAGATCGGAGGCATGAACATCAGAGGCAGTCACCCAAGAATTATCCTCCTGACCGTATCCCTTCCATTTGACCAGATACTGGAGTTTCCGTCTGGAAACACGGGAGTCCAAGATTTTTTCCACAACGTACTCCAACTCGCCCTCAACCAACACCGGAGCAGGAGGCTCAACGGAAGGCACAACCGGTACCTCATACCTGCGCAACAATGACCGATGAAAAACATTATGAATAGAAAAAGATGCAGGGAGGTCCAAACGGAAGGACACAGGGTTAAGAATCTCCAATATCTTGTACGGGCCGATGAACCGAGGCTTAAACTTAGGAGAAGAAACCCTCATAGGGACAAAACGAGAAGACAACCACACCAAGTCCCCGACACAAAGCCGAGGACCAACCCGACGCCGGCGGTTGGCAAAAAGCTGAGTCTTCTCCTGGGACAACTTCAAATTGTCCACCACCTGCCCCCAAATCTGATGCAACCTCTCCACCACAGCATCCACTCCAGGACAATCCGAAGATTCCACCTGACCGGAGGAAAATCGAGGATGAAACCCCGAATTACAGAAAAAAGGAGACACCAAGGTGGCAGAGCTGGCCCGATTATTGAGGGCAAACTCCGCTAAAGGCAAAAAAGCAACCCAATCATCCTGATCTGCAGACACAAAACACCTCAAATATGTCTCCAAAGTCTGATTCGTCCGCTCGGTCTGGCCATTAGTCTGAGGATGGAAAGCAGACGAGAAAGACAAATCTATGCCCATCCTAGCACAGAATGCCCGCCAAAATCTAGACACGAATTGGGTTCCTCTGTCAGAAACGATATTCTCCAGAATACCATGCAAACGAACCACATTTTGAAAAAACAGAGGAACCAACTCGGAAGAAGAAGGCAACTTAGGCAGGGGAACCAAATGGACCATCTTAGAGAAACGGTCACACACCACCCAGATGACAGACATCTTCTGAGAAACAGGAAGATCCGAAATAAAATCCATCGAGATGTGCGTCCAAGGCCTCTTCGGGATAGGCAAGGGCAACAACAATCCACTAGCCCGAGAACAACAAGGCTTGGCCCGAGCACAAACGTCACAAGACTGCACAAAGCCTCGTACATCTCGTGACAGGGAAGGCCACCAGAAGGACCTTGCCACCAAATCCCTGGTACCAAAGATTCCAGGATGACCTGCCAACGCAGAAGAATGAACCTCAGAAATGACTTTACTGGTCCAATCATCAGGAACAAACAGTCTACCAGGTGGGCAACGATCAGGTCTATCCGCCTGAAAATCCTGCAAGGCCCGCCGCAGGTCTGGAGAAACGGCAGACAATATCACTCCATCCTTAAGGATACCTGTAGGTTCAGAATTACCAGGGGAGTCAGGCTCAAAACTCCTAGAAAGGGCATCCGCCTTAACATTCTTAGAACCCGGTAGGTATGACACCACAAAATTAAACCGAGAGAAAAACAACGACCAGCGCGCCTGTCTAGGATTCAGGCGTCTGGCGGACTCAAGATAAATTAAATTTTTGTGGTCGGTCAATACCACCACCTGATGTCTAGCCCCCTCAAGCCAATGACGCCACTCCTCAAAAGCCCACTTCATGGCCAAAAGCTCCCGATTCCCAATATCATAATTCCGCTCGGCGGGCGAAAATTTACGAGAAAAAAAAGCACAAGGTTTCATCACGGAGCAGTCGGAACTTCTTTGCGACAAAACCGCCCCAGCTCCGATTTCAGAAGCGTCGACCTCAACCTGAAAAGGAAGAGCAACATCAGGCTGACGCAACACAGGGGCGGAAGAAAAGCGGCGCTTAAGCTCCCGAAAGGCCTCCACAGCAGCAGGGGACCAATCAGCAACATCAGCACCCTTCTTAGTCAAATCAGTCAATGGTTTAACAACATCAGAAAAACCAGCAATAAATCGACGATAAAAGTTAGCAAAGCCCAAAAATTTCTGAAGACTCTTAAGAGAAGAGGGTTGCGTCCAATCACAAATAGCCCGAACCTTGACAGGATCCATCTCGATGGAAGAGGGGGAAAAAATGTATCCCAAGAAGGAAATCTTTTGAACCCCAAAAACGCACTTAGAACCCTTCACACACAAGGAATTAGACCGCAAAACCTGAAAAACCCTCCTGACCTGCTGGACATGAGAGTCCCAGTCATCCGAAAAAATCAGAATATCATCCAGATACACGATCATAAATTTATCCAAATAATCACGGAAAATGTCATGCATAAAGGACTGAAAGACTGAAGGGGCATTTGAAAGGCCAAAAGGCATCACCAAATACTCAAAGTGGCCCTCGGGCGTATTAAATGCGGTTTTCCACTCATCCCCCTGCTTAATTCGCACCAAATTATACGCCCCACGGAGATCTATCTTAGAGAACCACTTGGCCCCCTTTATGCGAGCAAACAAATCAGTCAGCAGTGGCAACGGATATTGATATTTAACCGTGATTTTATTCAAAAGCCGATAATCAATACACGGCCTCAAAGAGCCATCTTTCTTAGACACAAAGAAAAAACCGGCTCCTAAGGGAGATGACGAAGGACGAATATGTCCCTTTTCCAAGGACTCCTTTATATATTCTCGCATAGCAGCATGTTCAGGCACAGACAGATTAAATAAACGACCCTTAGGGTATTTACTACCCGGAATCAAATCTATGGCACAATCGCACTCCCGGTGCGGAGGTAATGAACCAAGCTTAGGTTCTTCAAAAACGTCACGATAGTCAGACAAGAATTCAGGAATCTCAGAGGGAATAGATGACGAAATGGAAACCAAAGGTACGTCCCCATGCATCCCCTTACATCCCCAGCTTAACACAGACATAGCGTTCCAGTCGAGGACTGGGTTATGAGATTGCAGCCATGGCAATCCAAGCACCAACACATCATGTAGATTATACAGCACAAGAAAGCGAATAATCTCCTGATGATCCGGATTAATTCGCATAGTTACTTGTGTCCAGTATTGTGGTTTATTACTAGCCAATGGGGTGGAGTCAATCCCCTTCAGAGGTATAGGAGTTTCAAGAGGCTCTAAATCATACCCACAGCGTTTGGCAAAGGACCAATCCATAAGACTCAAAGTGGCGCCAGAGTCGACATAGGCATCCGCGGTAATAGATGATAAAGAACAAATCAGGGTCACAGATAGAATAAACTTAGACTGAAAAGTGCCAATTGAAACTGACTTATCAAGCTTCTTAGTACGCTTAGAGCATGCTGATATAACATGAGTTGAATCACCACAATAAAAGCACAACCCATTTTTTCGTCTAAAATTCTGCCGTTCGCTTCTGGACAGAATTCTATCACATTGCATATTCTCTGGCGTCTTCTCAGTAGACACCGCCAAATGGTGCACAGGTTTGTGCTCCCGCAGACGTCTATCGATCTGGATAGCCATTGTCATGGACTCATTCAGACCCGCAGGCACAGGGAACCCCACCATAACATCCTTAACGGCATCAGAGAGACCCTCTCTGAAATTCGCCGCCAGGGCGCACTCATTCCACTGAGTAAGCACAGACCATTTACGGAATTTTTGGCAGTATATTTCAACTTCATCTTGCCCCTGAGATAGGTACATCAAGGCTTTTTCCGCCTGAAGCTCTAAATGAGGTTCCTCATAAAGCAACCCCAAGGCCAGAAAAAACGCATCCACATTGAGCAACGCAGGATCCCCTGGAGCCAATGCAAAAGCCCAATCTTGAGGGTCGCCCCGGAGCAAGGAAATCACAATCCTGACCTGCTGAGCAGGATCTCCAGCAGAGCGAGATTTCAGGGACAAAAACAACTTGCAATTATTTTTGAAATTTTGAAAGCAAGATCTATTCCCCGAGAAAAATTCAGGCAAAGGAATTCTAGGTTCAGATATAGGAACATGAACAACAAAATCTTGTAAATTTTGAACTTTCGTGGTGAGATTATTCAAACCTGCAGCTAAACTCTGAATATCCATTTTAAACAGGTGAACACAGAGCCATTCCAGGATTAGAAGGAGAGAGAGAGAGGAAGGCTGCAATATAGGCAGACTTGCAAGTGATTCAATTGAAAGCACACTCAGAACTGAAGGAAAAAAAAAAAAAAAAAATTTTCAGCAGACTTCTTTTTTCTCTCCTTTCTCTGCCAATTAATTTAACCCTTTGTGGGCCGGTCAAACTGTTATGGTTCTCAATGGCAAGAGAACATAGCCCAGCATACATAGGAACTAGCTCTTGGAAGGATGGAAACTTAAACTGACCATGAACTAAACCTGCCGCACAACTAACAGTAGCCGGGTAGCGTAGCCTGCGTTTTATCCCTAGACGCCCAGCGCCGGCCGGAGGACTAACTAATCCTGGCAGAGGAAAATATAGTCCTGGCTCACCTCTAGAGAAATTTCCCCGAAAGGCAGACAGAGGCCCCCACATATATTGGCGGTGATTTAAGATGAAAATGACAAACGTAGTATGAAAATAGGTTTAGCAAAATCGAGGTCCGCTTACTAGATAGCAGGAAGACAGAAAGGGTACTTTCATGGTCAGCTGAAAACCCTATCAATACACCATCCTGAAATTACTTTAAGACTCTAGTATTAACTCATAACATCAGAGTGGCAATTTCAGATCACAAGAGCTTTCCAGACACAGAAACGAAACTGCAGCTGTGAACTGGAACAAAATGCAAAAAACAAACAAGGACAAAAGTCCGACTTAGCTGGAAGTTGTCTGGTAGCAGGAACATGCACAGAAAGGCTTCTGATTACAATGTTGACCGGCATGGAAGTGACAGAGGAGCAAGGTTAAATAGCGACTCCCACATCCTGATGGGAACAGGTGAACAGAGGGGATGATGCACACAAGTTCAATTCCACCAGTGGCCACCGGGGGAGCCCAAAATCCAATTTCACAACAGACCCCGCACTGGTTTTTTAAATGATTTATTTAAATAATTTTAAAAAACAGAGAGGGGCCCCGTGGGAGGAACTGCTACTTTGAGGTCTAGCCACTGATTTTCAATGATATTCAGATTAGGGTACTGTGAGTGCCATTGAAAACAAAATGATGGCTGCTAGAAATGGATAATGATCCTAAGCACACGTCAAAATCCACAATAGACTATCTCAAATAACGCAAGCTGAATATTTTACAATGGCCCTCACAATACCCTGATATGAATATAATTGAAAATCTGTGTCTTGACCTCAAAGTAGCAGTGCATGCAAGACAACCCAGGAATCTCACAAATCTGGAAGAATTCAAAAGGGGGGCTACTAGGTGCTAACCATGCAGGATGCCCAAACTTTTGCATCGGCCCTTTTTCCTTTTTGTAATTTTTAAAATGTAAAAGCTGAAAATATATATATATTTTGCAGAAAATACAAAGGAAATGTGTCACCTATAACTTTAGGCCTTTTAGAGATCATTTCATCTTCATCTTGTTTATCTGTTCACAATAACAGTAATTTTGACCAGAGGTGCCCAAACTTTTACATGCCACTGTATTTCTGAGGCATTACAACTAGGGACCTAGAAATCTAATAGTTAAAGGCATTTTTCACACTGCGCCGTAGGAACACATGTACATATGCACAGCAGACCAATAGAGCACTATCTGTTGTGAATTTGGATTCTGGGCTCCCCCGGTGGCTACTGGTGGAATTGAACTGGTGTCTTCATCTTCTCTGTTCACCTGTTCCCATCAAGATGTGGGAGTCGCTATATAACCTTGCTGCTCTGTTAGTTGCTTGCCGGTCAACAATGTTATCAGAAGCCTCTCTGTGCTTGTTCCTGCTCCTAGACAACTACTAGATAAGTTGGACTCTTGTCCATGTTTGTTTTTGCATTTTGTTCCAGTTCACAGCTGTAGTTTCGTTACTGTGTCTGGAAAGCTCTTGCGAACGGGAATTGCCACTCTGGTGTTATTAGTTAATGCCAGAGTTTTAAAGTAATTTCTGGATGGTGTTTTTTGATAGGGTTTTCAGCTGACCATGAAAGTGTCCTTTCTGTCTTCTGCTATGTAGTAAGTGGACCTCAAATTTGCTAAACCTATTTTCATTCTACGTTTGTTATTTCATCTCAACTCACCGCCAATACATGTGGGGGGCCTCTGTCTCCTTTCGGGGTATTTCTCTAGAGGTGAGCTAGGACTAATATTTTCCTCTGCTAGCTTTATTTAGTCCTCCGGCTGGGCTGGGCATCTAGAATCAACGTAGGCATGCTACCCGGCCACTGCTAGTTGTGCGTTAGGTTTAGTTCATGGTCAGCTCAGTTCCCATCTTCCAAGAGCTAGTTCCTATATATGCTTATGCTATGTTCTCTTGCCATTGAGATCATGACAGTTTGACCGGCCCGCAAAGTGTTAATTGTTTGGGCTGAAGCAGGAGAAAAAGAAGTGTTGAAGGGAAATTTTTTTTTTTTTTTTCCCCTCAGAGTTTTGCTGCCTAGCCCTTAATTGCTGTCTAGCTGCTTCTTACCTCCTCTTAACCCTTGAATGGCTCTGTGTCCACCTGTTTGTAATGGATCTTCAGAGTGTAACTGCAGGTTTGAATAATCTCGCCACGAAGGTACAAAATTTGCAAGATTTTGTTTGTCATGCACCTGTATCTGAGCCGAGAATTCCTTTGCCGGAATTTTTCTCGGGGAATAGATCCGGGTTTCAGAATTTTCGAAATAATTGCAAATTATTTTTGTCTCTGAAATCTCGCTCTGCCGGAGACCCTGCACAGCAGGTCAGGATTGTGATTTCCTTGCTCCGGGGCGACCCTCAAGACTGGGCTTTTTCATTGACACCAGGGGATCCTGCGTTGCTCAATGTGGATGCGTTTTTTCTGGCCTTGGGGTTGCTTTATGACGAACCTCATTTGGAGCTTCAGGCAGAAAAAACTTTGATGTCCCTATCTCAGGGGCAAGATGAAGCGGAAATTTACTGCCAAAGATTCCGTAAATGGTCTGTGCTTACTCAGTGGAATGAGTGCGCCCTGGCGGCGACTTTCAGAGAGGGTCTCTCTGATGCCATTAAGGATGTTATGGTGGGGTTCCCTGTGCCTGCGGGTCTGAATGAGTCCATGACAATGGCTATTCAGATCGATAGGCGTTTGCGGGAGCGCAAACCAGTGCACCATCTGGCGGTGTCCACTGAGAAGTCGCCAGAGAGTATGCAGTGTGATAGAATTCTGTCCCGAAGCGAGCGGCAGAATTTTAGACGGAAAAATGGGTTGTGTTTCTATTGTGGTGATTCTACTCATGTTATATCAGCATGCTCTAAGCGCACTAAAAAGCTTGGTAAATCTGTTTCCATTTGCACCTTACCGTCTAAATTTATTCTATCTGTGACCCTGATTTGCTCTTTGTCATCTATTACCACGGACGCCTATGTCGACTCTGGCGCCGCTTTGAGTCTTATGGATTGGTCCTTTGCCAAACGCTGTGGGTATGATTTAGAGCCTTTGGAGACTCCTATTCCTCTGAAGGGGATTGACTCCACCCCATTGGCTAATAATAAACCACAATACTGGACACAAGTAACTATGCGTATTAATCCGGATCACCAGGAGATTATTCGCTTTCTGGTGCTGTATAATCTACATGATGATTTGGTGCTAGGATTGCCTTGGCTGCAATCTCACAACCCAGTCCTCGACTGGAGAGCTATGTCTGTGTTGAGCTGGGGATGTAAGGGGGCTCATGGGGATGTACCTGTGGTTTCCATTTCATCATCCATTCCCTCTGAAATTCCTGAGTTCCTGTCTGACTATCGTGACGTCTTTGAAGAATCCAAGCTTGGTTCGTTACCTCCGCACCGAGAGTGCGATTGTGCCATAGATTTAATCCCGGGTAGTAAATACCCAAAGGGTCGTTTATTTAATCTGTCTGTGCCTGAACATGCTGCTATGCGAGAATATATAAAGGAGTCCTTGGAAAAGGGACACATTCGTCCATCGTCATCTCCCTTAGGAGCCGGTTTTTTCTTTGTGTCAAAAAAAGACGGCTCTTTGAGACCATGTATTGATTATCGGCTTTTGAATAAAATCACTGTTAAATATCAATACCCATTGCCGTTGCTGACTGATCTGTTTGCTCGCATAAAGGGGGCCAAGTGGTTCTCTAAGATTGACCTTCGTGGGGCGTATAATTTGGTGCGAATCAGGCAGGGGGATGAGTGGAAAACCGCATTTAATACGCCCGAGGGCCACTTTGAGTATTTAGTGATGCCTTTTGGTCTTTCTAATGCTCCGTCAGTTTTCCAGTCCTTTATGCATGATATTTTTCGCGATTATTTGGATAAATTTATGATTGTGTATCTGGATGATATTCTGATTTTTTCGGATGACTGGGACTCTCATGTCCAGCAAGTCAGGAGGGTTTTTCAGGTTTTGCGGTCTAATTCTTTGTGTGTGAAGGGTTCTAAGTGTGTTTTTGGGGTACAGAGGATTTCCTTTTTGGGATATATTTTTTCCCCCTCTTCCATTGAAATGGATCCTGTCAAGGTTCAAGCTATTTGTGATTGGACGCAGCCCTCTTCTCTTAAGAGTCTTCAGAAATTTTTGGGCTTTGCTAACTTTTATCGTCGATTTATTGCTGGTTTTTCGGATATTGCTAAGCCATTGACCGATTTGACTAAGAAGGGTGCTGATGTTGCTGATTGGTCCCCTGATGCTGTGGAGGCCTTTCGGGAGCTTAAGCGCCGTTTTTCCTCTGCCCCTGTGTTGCGTCAGCCTGATGTTGCTCTACCTTTTCAGGTTGAGGTCGACGCTTCTGAGATCGGAGCTGGGGCAGTGTTGTCGCAGAAAAGTTCTGACTGCTCCGTGATGAGGCCTTGTGCCTTCTTTTCCCGTAAATTTTCGCCCGCTGAGCGGAATTATGATGTTGGGAATCGGGAGCTTTTGGCCATGAAGTGGGCTTTTGAGGAGTGGCGCCATTGGCTTGAGGGGGCCAGACATCAGGTGGTGGTATTGACTGACCACAAAAATTTGATTTATCTTGAGACCGCCAGGCGCCTGAATCCTAGACAGGCGCGCTGGTCATTATTTTTCTCTCGGTTTAATTTTGTGGTGTCATACCTACCGGGTTCTAAGAATGTTAGGGCGGATGCCCTTTCTAGGAGTTTTGAGCCTGACTCGCCTGGTAACTCTGAGCCCACAGGTATCCTTAAGGATGGAGTGGTATTGTCAGCCGTTTCTCCAGACCTGCGGCGGGCCTTGCAGGAGTTTCAGGCGGAGAGACCTGATCGTTGCCCTCCTGATAAACTGTTTGTTCCTGATGATTGGACCAGTAGAGTCATCTCTGAGGTTCATTCTTCTGCGTTGGCAGGTCATCCTGGCATTTTTGGTACCAGGGATTTGGTGGCAAGGTCCTTCTGGTGGCCTTCCCTGTCACGAGATGTGCGAGGCTTTGTGCAGTCTTGTGACGTTTGTGCTCGGGCCAAGCCTTGTTGTTCTCGGGCTAGTGGATTATTGTTGCCCTTGCCTATTCCTAAGAGGCCTTGGACGCACATCTCGATGGATTTTATTTCAGATCTGCCTGTTTCTCAGAAGATGTCTGTCATCTGGGTGGTGTGTGACCGTTTTTCTAAGATGGTCCATTTGGTTCCTCTGCCCAAGTTACCTTCTTCTTCCGAGTTGGTTCCTCTGTTTTTTCAAAATGTTGTTCGTTTGCATGGTATTCCTGAGAATATCGTTTCTGACAGAGGGACCCAATTCGTGTCTAGATTTTGGCGGGCATTCTGTGCTAGGATGGGCATAGATTTATCTTTTTCGTCCGCTTTCCATCCTCAGACGAATGGCCAGACCGAGCGGATTAATCAGACCCTGGAGACATATCTGAGGTGTTTTGTGTCTGCTGACCAGGATGATTGGGTTGCTTTTTTGCCATTGGCGGAGTTCGCTCTCAATAATCGGGCCAGCTCTGCCACTTTGGTGTCCCCGTTTTTCTGTAATTCGGGGTTTCATCCTCGATTTTCCTCTGGTCAGGTGGAATCTTCGGATTGTCCTGGAGTGGATGCTGTGGTGGAGAGATTGCATCAGATCTGGGGGCAGGTGGTGGACAATTTGAGGTTGTCCCAGGAGAAGACTCAGCTTTTTGCCAACCGCCACCGTCGTGTTGGTCCTCGGCTTTCTGTTGGGGATTTGGTGTGGTTGTCTTCTCGTTTTGTCCCTATGAGGGTCTCTTCTCCTAAGTTTAAGCCTCGGTTTATCGGCCCGTATAAGATATTGGAGATTCTTAACCCTGTTTCCTTCCGTTTGGACCTCCCTGCATCCTTTTCTATTCATAACGTTTTTCATCGGTCATTATTGCGCAGGTATGAGGTACCGGTTGTGCCTTCCGTTGAGCCTCCTGCTCCGGTGTTGGTTGAGGGTGAGTTGGAGTACGTTGTGGAGAAAATCTTGGACTCTCGTGTTTCCAGACGGAGACTCCAGTATCTGGTCAAGTGGAAGGGATACGGCCAGGAGGATAATTCTTGGGTGAATGCATCTGATGTTCATGCCTCCGATCTGGTTCGTGCCTTTCATAGGGCCCATCCTGATCGCCCTGGTGGTTCTGGTGAGGGTTCGGTGCCCCCTCCTTGAGGGGGGGGTACTGTTGTGAATTTGGATTCTGGGCTCCCCCGGTGGCTACTGGTGGAATTGAACTGGTGTCTTCATCTTCTCTGTTCACCTGTTCCCATCAAGATGTGGGAGTCGCTATATAACCTTGCTGCTCTGTTAGTTGCTTGCCGGTCAACAATGTTATCAGAAGCCTCTCTGTGCTTGTTCCTGCTCCTAGACAACTACTAGATAAGTTGGACTCTTGTCCATGTTTGTTTTTGCATTTTGTTCCAGTTCACAGCTGTAGTTTCGTTACTGTGTCTGGAAAGCTCTTGCGAACGGGAATTGCCACTCTGGTGTTATTAGTTAATGCCAGAGTTTTAAAGTAATTTCTGGATGGTGTTTTTTGATAGGGTTTTCAGCTGACCATGAAAGTGTCCTTTCTGTCTTCTGCTATGTAGTAAGTGGACCTCAAATTTGCTAAACCTATTTTCATTCTACGTTTGTTATTTCATCTCAACTCACCGCCAATACATGTGGGGGGCCTCTGTCTCCTTTCGGGGTATTTCTCTAGAGGTGAGCTAGGACTAATATTTTCCTCTGCTAGCTTTATTTAGTCCTCCGGCTGGGCTGGGCATCTAGAATCAACGTAGGCATGCTACCCGGCCACTGCTAGTTGTGCGTTAGGTTTAGTTCATGGTCAGCTCAGTTCCCATCTTCCAAGAGCTAGTTCCTATATATGCTTATGCTATGTTCTCTTGCCATTGAGATCATGACAACTATCGTAACATCATGTCGCTTTTTCCCTCATTGCACCACCATGAGTAATACAGGCTAGTTTTGTGTTCTCGAATGTCCCCACAGGCCATTGGGACCAGCATAAAATTTGTAGACTGTGGTTTTGTACCCACCCCAAATAAGCAGACTCTGCTGAAAATTAGGTTAAACAGAGCACAAAATGACTTAGTCTGCGTCATTAAAGGGCAGATACACCTAAATCCCATTTTTCAGGGCCTCAGACAAAAATAGAAATGTGAAGGGAACCCTGCCTAATAAGTTTATACCTGGTCACTTCATTTATCTTCTTGCTCCTTCATCAGTCTATACTAAGAGACATGTGATCAGAGTTTGGCAAAGCCGAGATTATCACGATGTGCGGGCCTCGCTCATGGAAAGGATGAGATCCGGAGAGTATAAACAAGGTTATTAAATTCACCAATGTGTTTCAGCGCCGAACCAGCACCTTTATCAAGGTAATAAACCAAGGGTCTTGGTTTCTTACCTTGAGTATGGCACCGGCGCCAAAACACGTTGGTAATTAAAATCCTTGCTTACACTCTTCGGATCTCATCCTTTTCGTGATAATCTCTGCTTTGCCAAGCTGTTATCTGGATGATATTCACTTTCGAACTTGGCGTTGCAGCTACATCAAACTTCTACAGGTGTGGAGTCCTTACATAACCCTTACAGGTGAGCCCTACCATCATCCTCACCCCCATTTTGCTCCTTACGGTACTGCCCTATCTGTGCACATTTGTCCCATCCAGATCTTCCCCACTCTGAAAAAGTTTTTTGACACCCTCTTCCATGGACGTAGTGTTGCCCATGCTCATCACCCTCCTGGCATAATGGTCACAAGTGCGTAATAGAAAATCTTACCCTACCTAATGCAGAATGACATTCTTCTTAGAAAACAATAGACGCGTTTCACTTATATGAAATGTATGAAGCATTACCTTTCTTTGACCGATGTGTCTTATACTAAACGCCGCCACAGCACACAATTGTTATGATACATAATTGCTCTATATCTTCGTCGGGTTTATCCTTGGCTTAGTTACGCAGTTTTATTGATTCCTATCATATTCATCACGCTGCCATAAAACTGCATCATCTGTTTACTGTGAATATAATGAAAAATGCTGACGTTATTACAGCTCCACACTTGTAGGCAATGTTATTGAATACTGTGGGACTTCAAAAACAAAAGAAAAGATCAGAAAAAAAATCAAAAAGTATTTTCCACTACAGACCTCCTACCAGTCCTGAGTTCTGCTCCCCACGGTGATGGAAGTAGCAGAAGAATACACCATAATGGAGGGAGACTGCGTATACATATTGTTGTTTGTCAGTTGGGAAAATGGCTTCAATCTTGGAATTAATGGGTGTTTTTAGCAACCAAATTGTGAAAAATACACAATAATAAAGGATCACATCAATATTACATACAGTACATCTCAGATGTGGAAAACCCCATTTAAGGTGGATCTGTCAGTTCTAATATTGTTTGAGTAACTATTGTCTTGCTCAAGAAATATCATTTCTTCACTACCACTTTTAAGACCTATGAGTTGTGAAATTGATCTATTATTCTTCCAGGAAATGTATGAATAAATTGACCATTTTTGTTCACAGATATGTGTTGGAGAGAATATCTGATACAATACAGAAAAAAACACTATAGACAAGGAGAAAGCCACATGGAGAGGAATTTACAGTAGTGAAGCTGTGACGGCAGGATCCTATATATACACAGGAACACAGAGCTTACATCCAGCATGTATTACTGGGAGGGAAACTCCCACGAGAGAAAAATCTGACACTTTGTACAGGCTGCAAACTGCATATCAGAGGGTCTGAAAATGGATGAAGGAATGAAGATTGCAGACTGAAATCTATTGCTTGCCTTTATTAAATTTAATTGAACTACCTTATGTACAAATCTTATTTTTCCCTTTGCAAAAATGTCCATACCCTTCAACCTTTTGTATATATCTAAATCAACAGATCTCCCATTGTACAGATTTCGTCACAAACATTAAACTGTTGATTGATTCTGGGATCTCTGAGATAACAACTTAACAAGGAAATGATTTGTGCCAGTGACTCCCTGATGTCATCATACCAAGAAGAGAGAACATGTTATCTACGGTAGTTGTGATTAGTAGAGTTTGACCTTGGCTACACATTCTTCTTGACATTTATGATGGGATGAATGTCATCCAGCGATTTATTGCATATGTGGATGTCCACAGTCTCCATCGACAGCAGAATGAAAGTGTAGTCATGTCAGATTGCAAGATTCCTGATTCTTAGGGTATGTGCACACGTTGCGGATTTCTTGCAGAAATTTCCTGAAGAAAACCGGAAATTTTCTGCAAGAAATCCGCATTTTTTTTTTTGCGTTTTTTTTCCGTTTTTTTCGCGTTTTTTTAGCATTCTGCAAGCGTAATTAGCTTGCAGAATGCTAAAGTTTTCCAAGCGATCTGTAGCATCGCTTGGAAAACTGACTGACAAGTTGGTCACACTTGTCAAACATACTGTTTGACAAGTGTGACCAACTTTTTACTATAGATGCAGCTTATGCAGCATCTATAGTAAAAGATAGAATGTTTAAAAATAATAAAAAAAATAAAAAAATGCTTATACTCACCCAGACATCTCATCAGCGGCGTCCGTTCGTCTTCCTATAGCTGGTGTGTGCGCGCAGGACCTTCCGTGACGTCACGGTCACGTGAGCGGTCACATGACCGCTCACGACCAATCACAGGACAGTGACGTCATCGGCGAGGTCCTTCGCCGCACATCAGCTACAGGAACCGAACGGCAGCATGCAGTGGAGGCGGGAAGACATCGAGGGTGAGTATATCGCTATTTTTTATTTTAATTCTTATTTTTTGACCACTTATATGGTGCCCAGTGCGTGGAGGAGAGTCTCCTCTCCTCCACCCTGGGTACCAACCGCACATAATCTGCTTACTTCCCGCATGGTGTGCACAGCCCCGTGCGGGAAGTAAGCAGATCAATGGACCCCTAGGTGTGCGGAATCCCCTGCAATTCCGCATTTTAATGAACATGTTGCTTTTTTTTCCGCGATGCGATTTTTTCGCGGAAAAAAAGGCTACATTTGCACAAAAAATGCGGAATACACTTAAAATAATAGGAGGCATATGTAAGCGTTTTTTTCGCGTTTTTATCACGTTTTTATAGCGAAAAAACGCGAAAAAAACGCGAAAAATACTGAACGTGTGCACATGGCCTTATGCTCTCATGGTAGACAATTCACCCCCCAAAGGACTACTGAGGCAAGAGTGCATGTATGTGGGGGGCCTTGAATCTCTGAGCTGTTATGTTTGCCTTGGCTGGTATCAAGTCCACTAAAATTAGTCCATGGTAAGGCTGTGTGCACACGTTCAGGATTTTTCACTTTTTGTTTGAGGTTTTTCGCTATAAAAACGCGATAAAACCGCGAAAGAAACGCATACATTAAGCATCCTATTATTAGAATGCAATCCGCAATTTTTGTGCACATGTTGCGTTTTGCTCCGCAGCGGAATCGCATTCCGGAAAAAAACGCAGCATGTTCATTCTTTGTGCGGAATCGCGGCGAATCCGCACACATAGGAATGCATTGATCCGCTTACTTCCCGCATGGGGCTATGCCCATTATGCGGGAAGTAAGCAGATCATCCGCGGTTAGTACCCAGGTTAGAGGAGAGGAGACTCTCCTCCACGGACTGGGCACCATATAATTGTTAAAAAAAAAAGAATTAAAATAAAAAATTGTGATATTCTCACCTTCCGGCGTCCCCGGCAGTCTTCCCGCTCCTCGCGATGCTTCCGTTCCCAATGTGACCAACCTGTCAATCAGTTTTCCAAGCGATGCTACAGATCGCTTGGAAAACGCTAGCATTCTGCAATCTAAAAACGCTTTCAAAACACTAGTGTTTAGTGGGAAAACGCATGCCAATTCCGCATGCGATATACCCGAGGCAGGAGTTGCGGAAATTTCCGCGGAAATTCTGCAACGTGTGCACTTAGCCTTACAGTCAAAAAGGTGTTGTCTTGATTCTGGTTTGGCTTTTATCCTAAGTCATGTGACACGGCTCGTTAAAGGGTCGACAGTGACTGTTAGGATTGCTACTTCCAATAGGTGGCACTAGAGTTCTAGTCCTCTTCCTCTCTGAAGAGTCAATTTGCATAAAGGTAGTATAGAAATTTTGATAACCCTTGGGCACTGGTGCCTGCTGGTGTCCAAAAGTGCACAGTAACCATGCGATTATGCTGTAGCGCAGGTGCCACAGCCAGCACCTGCCTGCAGAAGTGTTTTTTGTTTTCATCCAGTGTTTGATGGTATTCATTATGTAAACTAGGGGGCAGGTCAGTGAGGGATCCGTGACCTGTCAGCAGTCTGCATTATGAATATATAGTCAGTGCACTATATACACGAACCCCGCCTTAGGACACGAGCATATCATTAACACAAAACTGAAAATAAAGATTAAACAACCACAAGACGGATTTCATCAACCAAGGTATAATTTTATACAGTTTAGCGGCGTGGACCTGACATTATGTGTAGGTTACCATGCACAATCCTGCTGACAGGTTAACTGTAAATGAACGAAGGCAACGAACCTCGCAGCAATGGCCCCCTCTATTTCAGGGCCCTTGAGGAGCTGCCATATCCTACTTTCAACACTGTGTAGCACCACCTAAACCACTTTGACTTTGGCTCCCTCCCAGGATGAAAAGTCTCACATCCCCAGTAGACTCTGCAGAATTGACCTTTCCTCCGGCTAACAATGCAAACAACAAACAAATTCTGCAAGATATCCACCTCTGTTCAAGGATAGAATATGTCAGCACACTAGTTCCTAGCTGCAACAAGTCTCTGATAGCTCACTGCATTCTGTGACATGCTCCAGGTCTTTCTCAGCCATGCAAAGGTGACATACACTCACTGGCCACTTTATTAGGTACACCTGTCCAACTTCTTGTTAACACTTAATTTCTAATCAGCCAATCACATGGCGGCAACTCAGTGCATTTAGGCATGTAGACATGGTCAAGACAATCTCCTGCAGTTCAAACCGAGCATCAGTATGGGGAAGAAAGGTGATTTGAGTGCCTTTGAACGTGGCATGGTTGTTGGTGCCAGAAGGGCTGGTCTGAGTATTTCAGAAACTGCTGATCTACTGGGATTTTCACGCACAACCATCTCTAGGGTTTACAGAGAATGGTCCGAAAAAGAAAAAAAATCCAGTGAGCAGCAGTTCTGTGGGCGGAAATGCCTTGTTGATGCCAGAGGTCAGAGGAGAATGGGCAGACTGGTTCGAGCTGATAGAAAGGCAACAGTGACTCAAATCGCCACCCGTTACAACCAAGGTAGGCCTAAGAGCATCTCTGAACGCACAGTGCGTCGAACTTTGAGGCAGATGGGCTACAGCAGCAGAAGACCACACCGGGTACCACTCCTTTCAGCTAAGAACAGGAAACTGAGGCTACAATTTGTACAAGCTCATCGAAATTGGACAGTAGAAGATTGGAAAAACGTTGCTTGGTCTGATGAGTCTCGATTTCTGCTGCGACATTCGGATGGTAGGGTCAGAATTTGGCGTAAACAACATGAAAGCATGGATCCATCCTGCCTTGTATGAAGCATCTTTGGGATGTGCAGCCAACAAATCTGCGGCAACTGTGTGATGCCATCATGTCAATATGGACCAAAATCTCTGAGGAATGCTTCCAGCACCTTGTTGAATCTATGCCACGAAGAATTGAGGCAGTTCTGAAGGCAAAAGGGGTCCAACCCGTTACTAGCATGGTGTACCTAATAAAGTGGCCGGTGAGTGTATGTCTTCTATTGAGTCTGTCAAGTATTTCCAGGTCACCCACTGAGCCTCCACAGGTCCTGAATTAACACTCTTGGCCACCAGCCAACAATGACCAACCCGTCCATCCTTTAGCCACCAATGCTCGCCCAATTAACAAGCCTAGTTTGGCCTCAGGCAGTCCCCTTAGCAAACGCCAGCCACAGAGTCACTTGACACTACATATGGATTTTTCACTCAGCGTACCTTTGGTGCCACCATTTCATCAACTCAATACCAAAAGTGCACATGCAGCACCCCAGGTAACCGGTTGTTGCAGTGATGTTGCCTTGCTTTTGGGGAGGGCGCTATCATGCATGGAGGCTAGGAGGATTCTCTTTACCAGGTATGCAGACACATGCAACACATTCTGAATCCAGGCCATGAGGGGGAGCTCAGGATCCAGATTCAGGGGAGCTTCCCTAGACTTTATGTATCCTGGCCTGGAGGAGGAGCTAGTGAGTCTCCAGAAGGGAGAGATAGAGGAAGGACATCTGGAACAGACAGGGAGGCCAGCAGCCACGTGGGAGCTGCGGCCTCTGGGAAGAGAGATAGCCTGAAGGGTTGTTGCATGTAGTGGAGCATTGAGGAAAGGAGCGCAGGAGTGGAACAGGGCTCAGAGGGGAACTGTGACTGGGCACCCTCAGAGTCAGACCGCAGAAACCGGGTACCGGGAGCCCGAGGCTTTTGTGGGACTCTAAGACACGAAGCAGAACCGGAGGGCACTAGACTACATGTTAACTGCCTGCACCAAGCCTGAGGTACAGCAGTACTCTAAGAGCCCAGGTCATGGTAGAGACCCTATAAAAAGTCTCAAACTGCCTACCGTGCAGGCAACTGTCCCAGGACAGAAGAGATAGGATTCCTTGCCAGCAAGCTACAAGCAGCAGGGACCTCTCCATCTTAGCGCAAGTAGGAAAGGCTTACGGACCTCACCTGGGAGAAGGATCACCTTTGCCTCCAAGCCGGCCGGACCACACCACCACCCGTGCCTGGTATCCTGGACTGTGGCCTGCTAACAACAGTAAACCAGGTAAAGACTTTACAACTTGCGTCCTCCACTTATTCGTCAGCATGCACCATCTTTGCCACACACCTTGGGAGCCCTGGGGACCCCACTTCACCTGTGGGAAGCGTCACCATCATTGCTGCAACAACATCCCCCCAGAGGACCCCTTTAAAGCAGCGTCGGTCCCCCTATTGACCGAAAACCACAGGTGAAATCACGACAGACTTTACCACATTTCCCTTAAAAGACCTTTCCCTTTAATTGGCGCCCACGGCCACAGACCGGGTTGCAGCCACCATGACATCCCCTTTAAGACCGGACCCGGTACCGAGTACTCCGCTGCCCTGGTAGGGTGACTCACACAATCATCATATAACACAATATTATGTGTGTAAGGTACTAGCAGGAACGCGGGATGCAATGACGAGCAGGAGGCAGAGCAAGAGTTAACGGGTTTTATATATATCATCTCAATGGTAAATACTCCATGCAGGGAATAAGGGGATGTAAATATACAGGCCCAAAATGTGTATATGGCAATAAAGTAACTACAATTAGTGAAATAACGGGTTAACTTATCAGTCTCTGGTTCCTGGACGATGGTGGCTGGGAAATCCCACAATGGCGCCGTAGGTGGCGCGAGAAGTCTCTGAGCCAGTTCTGGAGAAAAGTGTAGCACTGTCTCTGTACGGCAATGAAGTATCTTGGTCTTCTTTCACGTGGTCTTGTGATCCTGGAACGGGGTGCTGAACGGGGAAAGGACTACTGCACGGCTAAGGTTGTACAAAGTCCCAGACTGGAGGCCGCAGTCTCACCGCTGGGAACCGTGCGCAACGCCAGATCAGCATCACCGAGAGAGTCTGCAGATGTCAGATGTACCAACCGGTTAGTGCTGTTAGGGTCGGAGGATAACGGGGAGTTGGTCTCAGGGGATTCACAGTCTGTATGCGTGGGGCATGGAATGCTGCAATGTGGGCCTATCAATTGGTGTTGGTCAGCGGAGAGGGAGTCAACCTCCTGTAGCGCATGCTGGGTACCCGCCAAAAGCCTCGTTCCCACCCGCGCAGTCCCTTTTATATCACACCCGCCCCCAACAGTCAGGTGCAAAGGTCTACTCTGGTCAGAAAGTGATTCCCCCGGCAACAGTGGTGACAGTCCCGACAGTTCTGGCCCGGACACGCAAGACAGACCACTATTAGGTCCATCTTCCTACATGTGTACACAGGGCACTGTTCTCTACTGATAATAAAAAATGTTGTCTCTTTACTTAGAAGGAGGATGGGGTGTACATGTTTACTGGGTAAACATGCATGTCATATCGAATATACATACATCTCAAACTCTGGCCCGTGGGCCAAATCTAACCCACATGATGGTTATATTTGGCCCGCAACACCAGAACTGCCATTCCTATGTGAGTCCATTATTCTGTATCGAGGACAATGTGGGGCCCATTATACTGTATACTGGTTGGCCTACGACTTTGTCCAAGTTTTTCATTTTGGTCCTCTGTGTGTTTGAGTCTGACAGACCTGGTTTACACCCTTAGATGATATTTACCTACAAAAATATGAATTTTTCGCATCTCGGCATTGATTTGGTTGTTTTAGTAAATCTTGAAGATATGACAATGACAGTGGAAAACTACATAGTGTAAAAAACTATTTCTGGTTCATGTCTACACCATGAAGGTAAGAAGTCATTGTAGGATTTGGCAATGTCTTATCAGCCCGATCTAAGCACAGCCATAAATCCAGGGTGTAAATCTGTTCTTTGATCCTCTGTCAACAGCACAGGAACCCATAGGCAGCGGTCACCTCCCAATGTTAGCAGAGCTGCACCCTGTAATTCAGAAACATTTATGACACTTGTAATAAATGCTGATAGCAGGCACATTGCTCGCTATCTCAGGTCTTGCATACAATCCAAAGTTTCTTTTATTGACAGAACACATCAGAGTAATCGATTTTATTCTGGATCTGTGCATAGGCTTTCTGCAACAGCCCCTTAAATGTATTGATAGGATCCATGCTCAGAACTCCTCTATGAGATTTCATGCACATTACCACATTACTGATCCATGTTGCATAAATCCATAATGGAATGCCCGCCAGGGCCGTGGGGTACTCGGTACCAGGTCCGGTACTTAAAGGGATGTGTTATGGCAGCGATGACCCAGTCCATGGCCCTGGACACCCAAGTCCAGCCATCCACCAGATTCTGCCATGGGGCATAGAGTTAACTCCCCAAAATCTCGGTTTTCCGGCTACCGGTATCTGCGCTTCAGCAAGGAGGAAGCCCAGTCGCAGCTTCTCCCTCCTGCTCTTCACTCTTCTTCACTCCATTTCCACTCTCAGTCTCTTTACAGACTGCTCTGCTTTCCTCTTTGCTCTTCCCAGGAGCTGCAGCACCTCACGTGGCTGCATGGCCGCAGAACTCCTTCCTCACTCCTCACTCTCCTTTCACGAACTCCTCTCTCTGTCTCTCCCTCCGAAAGACTAACTAGCTCCTCCTCCAGATCAGAATATATCAATGTCTAGGGAAGCTCCCCTGAAACTGGGTTCAGAGCTCCCCCTTCTGGCCTGGAGTCAGAACAGTGTTGTACATGCTGAATACCTGATAAAGGGATCCTTCCTCACTTCCAAGCATGACATCACTCTCCCCGTGAGGAAAGCAATGCCACTGTAACAACCAGGAACCTGGGATGTTACAATAATACAGTATATAACACCCATATATCCTCCTCAGACCCAGAGGTCTTATAATAGAAAAAACATTGCACAGTACAGTGTACGCGAGGCCTAAGGAGGATAAATTTATGTGCCCATACTCTGTTCATCACCTATTGGGGCACGTAGAATGACCTACTCCATCACAAGACTTATTAAAGGAATAACTTATGATTGAACTGCCATGAATACAGTATGTGCCCATAAAAATGGTTACGATTTTGTACCTCTCTTTAGAGAGGCCATTTACAAAGAAGAGTTGCCTGTTGGCTGCACAAGGCCAAATGGTGTCTCCTTCCACAGACCAAAACCACCCCCACAACTGGGGAATGGCCAAGAACCAACTGTGCCTTCTGAAGGAATGTTCAAGAAGCAACCCTTTTCTATGCATGTGGAGTGGCCCCCAGACACAGGGCTGTTGTGAATTCTGTTCTTGGGTTCCCTCCGGTGGTTGTTGGTGGTATTGCAGCTGTCCCTGGCTTGCAATCATGGTCAGGTGTTCCTGCTGATTGCAGGCCTGACTGGGGTATTTAGGGCTGCTGGATTCATTAGTCAGTGCCAGTTGTCCATTGCTCTTGGAGGGATTGCTTCTCTCTCTGGTTCCTCATGCTCTGCTGCCAATTCATCTAAGATAAGTGTCTGTTTTTTTGTCTCTGTGCACACATGCTGTGTGCTTGTAATTCAGTGCAATTCATTTGTGTTTTTGTCCAGCTTAGACTTTGTCTGGATTTTTCAGTCATGCTGGATTCTCAGGAGTTGCAGATATACTTGCTATGTCTTTAGTTAGATGTAGTATATTTTGTCATGATCTCTGCAGGCAGAGATCATAGCAAGCCTATAGAGGGACAAGCTCTCGGAAGATGGAACTATACTGACCATGAACTAAGCCTGCCGCGCAACTAGAAATAGCCAGGTAGCATTTCCTATTTATCGCTAGATGCCCAGCTCTGGCCTAAGACCTAAATAGCTAGCAGAGGGAAATATAAGACCTGGCTCACCTCTAGAGAAATATTCCAAAGAAGACAGTAGCCCCCCACATATAATGACGGTGAGTTCAGATGAAACAACAAACGCAGCAGGAAAATAGTCTTAGCAAATTTGAGGTCCGCTTACTAGATAGCAGAAGACAGATAGAATACTTTCATGGTCAGCAGAAAAATACTAACAAAACACCATCCAGAGATTACCTTAAACTCTGGCATTAACTCATAACGCCAGAGTAGCAATCCCTGATCGACGAGAGCTTTCCAGACACAGTAACAAAACTTCAGCTGCGAACTGGAACAAATAGGCAAAACAAAACATGGACAAAAGTCCAACTTATCAGTAGTTGTCTAGAAGCAGGAACAAGCACTGAGAGGCATCAGATAACATTGTTGACCGGCAAGAAACCACCAGAGAAATGAGCTTAAATAGCGACACCCACTACTGATGGAATCAGGTGAAACAGGAAAGAGGATGACAAGTCCAATTCCACAAGCGGCCACCGGGGGAGCCCAGAATCCAAATTCACAACAGTACCCCCCCCTCAAGGAGGGGGCACCGAACCCTCACCAGATCCACCAGGGCGACCAGGATGAGCCCTATGGAAGGCACGAACAAGATCAGAAGCATGAACATCAGATGCATTGACCCAAGAATTATCCTCCTGGCCGTAACCCTTCCAGTTGACCAGATACTGGAGTTTCCGTCTGGAAACACGAGAGTCCAAAATTTTCTCCACAACGTACTCCAACTCACCCTCAACCAACACCGGAGCAGGAGGCTCAACAGAAGGTACAACAGGTACCTCATACCTGCGCAATAACGACCGATGAAAAACGTTATGAATGGAAAAGGACGCAGGGAGGTCCAAACGGAAAGAAACAGGATTAAGAATCTCCAATATTCTATAAGGGCCGATGAACCGAGGTTTAAACTTAGGAGAAGAGACCCTCATAGGGACAAAACGAGAAGACAGCCACACTAAATCTCCAACACAAAGCCGAGAACCAACACGACGATGACGGTTGGCAAAACGCTGAGTCTTCTCCTGTGACAACTTCAAATTGTCCATAACCTGCCCCCAGATGTGATGCAATCTCTCCACCACCGCATCCACTCCAGGACAATCCGAGGATTCCACCTGACCGGAGGAAAATCGAGGGTGAAACCCCGAATTACAGAAAAACGGGGACACCAAGGTGGAAGAACTGGCCCGATTATTAAGGGCGAACTCTGCCAATGGCAAAAAAGCAACCCAATCATCCTGGTCAGCAGAGACAAAACACCTCAGATATGTCTCAAGGGTCTGATTAGTCCGCTCGGTCTGGCCATTAGTCTGAGGGTGAAAAGCAGATGAAAAAGACAAATCTATGCCCATCCTAGCACAGAATGCCCGCCAAAATCTAGACACAAATTGGGTACCTCTGTCAGAAACAATATTCTCAGGAATACCGTGCAATCGGACAACATTCTGAAAAAACAGAGGAACCAACTCAGAAGAAGAAGGCAACTTGGGCAGAGGAACCAAATGGACCATTTTAGAGAAACGGTCACAGACCACCCAGATGACAGACATCTTCTGGGAAACAGGCAGATCTGAAATAAAATCCATCGAGATGTGTGTCCAAGGCCTCTTAGGAATAGGCAAGGGCAACAGCAGTCCGCTAGCCCGAGAACTACAAGACTTGGCCCGAGCACAAACGTCACATGACTGCACAAAGACTCGCACATCTCGTGACAGAGAAGGCCACCAGAAGGATCTTGCCACCAAATCCCTGGTACCAAAAATTCCGGGATGACCTGCCAATGCAGAAGAATGTACCTCAGAGATGACTCTGCTGGTCCAATCATCCGGAACAAACAGTCTATCAGGCGGACAACGATCCGGTCTATCCGCCTGAAACTCTTGCAAGGACCGCCGCAGATCAGGAGAAACGGCCGACAAAATTACTCCCTCCCTAAGGATACCTGTGGGTTCAGAATTACCAGGAGAGTCCGGGTCAAAACTCCTAGAAAGGGCATCTGCCTTAACATTCTTAGAACCCGGTAGGTATGACACCACAAAATTAAAGCGAGAAAAAAATAAAGACCAGCGCGCCTGTCTAGGATTCAGGCGTCTGGCAGTCTCAAGATAAATCAAATTTTTGTGGTCAGTCAATACCACCACCTGATGCCTAGCCCCCTCGAGCCAATGGCGCCACTCCTCAAACGCCCACTTCATGGCCAAAAGCTCCCGATTCCCAACATCATAATTCCGCTCTGCGGGCGAAAATTTGCGAGAAAAGAAGGCACAAGGCCTAATGACGGAGCAGTCGGAACCTTTCTGCGACAACACTGCCCCAGCTCCGATCTCCGAAGCGTCAACCTCAACCTGAAAAGGCAGATTCACATCAGGCTGACGCAACACAGGGGCAGAGGCAAAACGGCGCTTAAGCTCCTGAAAGGCCTCTACAGCATGAGGGGACCAATTAGCAACATCAGCGCCTTGTCTGGTCAAATCAGTCAGTGGTTTAACGACATCCGAAAAACCAGCAATAAATCGGCGGTAAAAGTTGGCAAAGCCCAAAAATCTCTGAAGACCCTTAAGAGAGGAGGGCTGAGTCCAGTCACAAATAGCTTGCACCTTGACGGGATCCATCTCAATGGAAGAGGGAGAAAAAATATACCCCAAAAAGGAAATTTTCTGGACCCCAAAAACGCACTTAGACCCCTTCACACATAAAGAATTAGACCGCAGAACCTGAAAAACTCTCCTGACCTGCTGGACATGAGAGTCCCAGTCATCAGAAAAAATCAGAATATCATCCAGATATATTATCATAAATTTATCCAGAAAATCGCGGAAAATATCATGCATAAAAGACTGGAAAACTGAAGGGGCATTAGAAAGACCAAAAGGCATGACCAAATACTCAAAGTGGCCCTCGGGCGTATTAAATGCGGTCTTCCACTCATCCCCCTGCCTGATCCGCACCAAATTATACGCCCCACGAAGATCAATTTTAGAGAACCACTTAGCACCCTCTATACGAGCAAACAAATCAGTAAGCAATGGCAATGGGTATTGATACTTAACAGTGATCTTATTCAGAAGCCGATAATCAATACATGGTCTCAAAGAGCCGTCTTTTTTTGAGACAAAGAAAAACCCAGCTCCCAAGGGAGAAGAAGATGGACGAATATGTCCCTTTTCCAAAGACTCCTTTATATATTCCCGCATAGCAGCATGTTCCGGCACAGACAAATTAAACAAACGACCCTTTGGATATTTACAACCCGGTATCAAATCTATGGCACAATCGCACTCACGGTGCGGAGGTAACGACCCAAGCTTGGGTTCGTCAAAGACGTCTTGATAATCAGAGAGGAACTCAGGGACTTCAGAGGGAATGGACGACGAAATAGAAACCAAAGGTACGTCCCCATGAATACCCTTACATCCCCAGCTCAACACAGACATAGCTCTCCAGTCCAAGACTGGGTTGTGAGACTGCAACCATGGCAATCCCAGTACCAAATCGTCATGTAAATTATACAGCACCAGGAAACGAATAATCTCCTGGTGATCCGGATTGATACGCATGGTTACTTGTGTCCAGTATTGTGGTTTATTATTAGCCAATGGGGTGGAGTCAATCCCCTTCAGAGGAATAAGAGTCTCCAAAGGCTCTAAATCAAAACCACAACGATTGGCAAAGGACCAATCCATAAGACTCAGAGCGGCGCCAGAGTCAACATAGGCGTCCGTGGCAATGGATGACAAAGAGCAAATCAGGGTTACAGACAAAATAAACTTAGACTGAATGGTGCCAATGGAAACAGACTTATCAAGCTTCTTTGTACGCCTAGAGCATGCCGATATAACATGAGTAGAATCCCCACAATAGAAACACAATCCATTCTTCCGTCTAAAATTCTGTCGCTCGCTCCTGGACAGAATTCTATCACACTGCATACTTTCTGGCGTCTTTTCCATAGACACCGCCAGATGGTGCATCGGTTTGCGCTCCCGCAGACGCCTATCAATCTGAATAGCCATTGTCATGGACTCATTCAGACCTGCAGGCAAAGGGAACCCCACCATAACATCCTTAACGGAATCAGAGAGACCTTCTCTGAAAGTTGCCGCCAAGGCGCACTCATTCCACTGAGTAAGCACAGACCATTTACGGAATTTTTGGCAGAAAACTTCAGCTTCGTCTTGCCCCTGAGATAGTGCCATCAAAGTTTTTTCTGCCTGAAGTTCCAAATGAGGTTCCTCATAAAGCAAGCCCAAGGCCAGAAAAAACGCATCCACATCGCGTAACGCAGGATCCCCTGCTGGCAATGAGAAGGCCCAATCTTGAGGGTCACCCCTGAGCAAGGAAATCACAATCCTAACCTGCTGAGCAGGGTCTCCAGCTGAACGAGACTTCAGGGACAAATAAAGCTTACAATTATTTCGGAAATTCTGGAAGCTAGCTCTATTCCCTGTGAAGAACTCCGGCAAAGGAATTCTCGGCTCAGATACCGGAGCATGTACTACAAAATCTTGTAAATTTTGTACTTTCGTGATGAGATTATTCAAACCCGCAGTTACATTCTGGAGATCCATTATTGTCAGGTGCACACAGAGCATACAGAGATTAGGAGGAGAGAGAGAAAAAAGACTGCAGCAAGGCAGACTGGAGGAAAAAAAAAAAAAAAAAAAAAAAAATTCCAGCAGACTTCTTATAACTCTCCTTTCTCAACCTGGGTCTTTAACACTTTATGGGCCGGTCAAACTGTCATGATCTCTGCAGGCAGAGATCATAGCAAGCCTATAGAGGGACAAGCTCTCGGAAGATGGAACTATACTGACCATGAACTAAGCCTGCCGCGCAACTAGAAATAGCCAGGTAGCATTTCCTATTTATCGCTAGATGCCCAGCTCTGGCCTAAGACCTAAATAGCTAGCAGAGGGAAATATAAGACCTGGCTCACCTCTAGAGAAATATTCCAAAGAAGACAGTAGCCCCCCACATATAATGACGGTGAGTTCAGATGAAACAACAAACGCAGCAGGAAAATAGTCTTAGCAAATTTGAGGTCCGCTTACTAGATAGCAGAAGACAGATAGAATACTTTCATGGTCAGCAGAAAAATACTAACAAAACACCATCCAGAGATTACCTTAAACTCTGGCATTAACTCATAACGCCAGAGTAGCAATCCCTGATCGACGAGAGCTTTCCAGACACAGTAACAAAACTTCAGCTGCGAACTGGAACAAATAGGCAAAACAAAACATGGACAAAAGTCCAACTTATCAGTAGTTGTCTAGAAGCAGGAACAAGCACTGAGAGGCATCAGATAACATTGTTGACCGGCAAGAAACCACCAGAGAAATGAGCTTAAATAGCGACACCCACTACTGATGGAATCAGGTGAAACAGGAAAGAGGATGACAAGTCCAATTCCACAAGCGGCCACCGGGGGAGCCCAGAATCCAAATTCACAACAATATTTGTATTTTCTGCTGTGGATATTTTTAGGATTTTAATACTGACCGCTTAGAATTCTGTCCTATCCTTTTCTATTTAGCTAGAAGTGCCTCTTTTGCTAAATTCTGTTTTTCTGTCTGCGTGTGTCTTTCCTCTTATACTCACAGTCAATATTTGTGGGGGGCTGTCTATCCTTTGGGGGCTCTGCTCTGAGGCAAGATAGAATTCCCATTTCCACCTATAGGGGTATTTAGTCCTCCGGCTGTGTCGAGGTGTCTAGGACGGGTCAGGCACACCCCACGGCTACTTCTAGTTGCGGTGTCAGTTTAGGGTTCGCGGTCAGTACAGATACCACTTACTCCTGAGAACGTCTCTCATGCGGCTCCTAGGTCACCGGATCATAACAGTACAACTGGCCAACAATGAGTTAAATGCATCTCAGAAGAAGGGAAGAAAGGTGTTGAGCCATTTTTTTTCTGTAGCCTGTTTTTTCTTTCCTTCCCTCTTTTCCTCTGGGTGACTGAGAAGACTTGTGCTAGCATGGATGTTCAGGGATTAGTTTCTCGTGTAGACCAGCTTCCTGCTAGGGTACAGGGTCTTTCGGATTATATTGTTCAGACTCCGCTTTTAGAGCCTAGGATTCCTACTCCTGATTTGTTTTTTGGGGACAGGTCCAAATTTTTGAGTTTTAAAAACAAACTGTAAACTGTTTTTTGCTCTGAAACCTCGTTCCTCTGGTGATCCCATTCAACAGGTTAAAATTGTCATCTCCCTGCTGCGTGGCGACTAGGGTTGAGCGAAACGGGTCGATCATTTTCAAAAGTCGCCGACTTTTGGCTAAGTCGGCGTCTCATGAAACCCGATCCGACCCCTGTGCTTGTCGGCCATGCGGTACGCGACTTTCGCGCCAAAGTCGCGTTTCAATGACGCGAAAAGCGCCATTTCTCAGCCAATGAAGGTGAACGCAGAGTGTGGGCAGCGTGATGACATAGATCCTGGTCCCCACCATCTTAGAGAAGGGCATTGCAGTGATTGGCTTGCTGTCTGCGGCGTCACAGGGGCTATAAAGGGGCGTTCCCGCCGACCGCCATCTTACTGCTGCTGATCTGAGCTTAGGGACAGGTTGCTGCCGCTTCGTCAGAAGCAGGGAGAGCGTTAGGCAGGGTCCACTAACCACCAAACCGCTTGTGCTGCAGCGATTTCCACTGTCCAACACCACCTTCGGTGTGCAGGAACAGTGGAAGCTATTTTTTTTTTTTTTTCCCCTCAGCGCTGTAGCTCATTGGGCTGCCCTAGAAGGCTCCGTGATAGCTGTATTGCTGTGTGTACGCCACTGTGGAAACCAACTGCTTTTTTCAAAGCACATATCCTCTTGTTCCTTCCTTTCTGCACAGCTATCTTTTTTGTTTGTCCACACTTTTTATTTAATTTGTGCATCAGTCCACTCCTATTGCTGCCTGCCATACCTGGCTTACATTACTGCAGGGAGATAGTAATTGTAGGACAGTTTTTTTTTTTTTTTGTTTTTTTTTTGTGGGAGATTAAGATTGGCATTTCTGCTACAGTGCCATCCCTGTGTGTGCCATCTCTCACTGAGTGGGCCATAGAAAGCCTATTTATTTTTTCCGTGATTTGTGTTCTAAAATCTACCTCAACACAGAAACACTACATCAATCAGTGGGAGAAAAATATTGGCCTCAGTCAGGGCTTGTGTGCCACTGCTGTGTGTGCGCTATCATTCAGTGGGCTATAGCAAGCCTATATTTTTTTTTTTTTTTTTTTTTTAATATTATTTGGTTTCAAAAGTCTCCCTGAAAAAAAAAAAAAACCTAAAAAAACAGTGGGAGAGTAATATTGCCCTTTCAGCTTGTGTGCCAGTCTTGACTCCTGGGTGTGCCACCTCTCTCCCTCTCATTCAGTGGGCCATAGAAAGCCTATTTATTTTTTTTTTTAAATATTATTGGGTTTCTAAAGTCTCCCTGAAAAAAACAAAAAATACATAAAAAAACAGTGGGAGAGTAATATTGCCCTTTCAGCTTGTGTGCCAGTCTTGACTCCTGGGTGTGCCACCTCTCTCCCTTTCATTCAGTGGGCCATAGAAAGCCTATTTTTTTTTTTTTAATATTATTTGGTTTCTAATTCTCCCTGAAAAAAAAAAAAAAACCTAAAAAAACAGTGGGAGAGTAATATTGCCCTTTCAGCTTGTGTGCCAGTCTTGACTCCTGGGTGTGCCACCTCTCTCCCTCTCATTCAGTGGGCCATAGAAAGCCTATTTATTTTTTTTTTTAAATATTATTGGGTTTCTAAAGTCTCCCTGAAAAAACAAAAAATACATAAAAAAACAGTGGGAGAGTAATATTGCCCTTTCAGCTTGTGTGCCAGTCTTGACTCCTGGGTGTGCCACCTCTCTCCCTTTCATTCAGTGGGCCATAGAAAGCCTATTTATTTTTTCCGTGATTTGTGTTCTAAATTCTACCTCAACACAAAAACACTACATCAATCAGTGGGAGAAAAATATTGGCCTCAGTAAGGGCTTGTGTGCCACTGCTGTGTGTGCTATCTCTCATTCAGTGGGCTATAGCAAGCCTATTTTTTTTTTTTTTTTTTTTTTTTTTAATATTATTTGGTTTCTAAAGTCTCCCTGAAAAAAAAAAAAAACCTAAAAAAACAGTGGGAGAGTAATATTGCCCTTTCAGCTTGTGTGCCAGTCTTGACTCCTGGGTGTGCCACCTCTCTCCCTCTCATTCAGTGGGCCATAGAAAGCCTATTTATTTTTTTTTTTAAATATTATTGGGTTTCTAAAGTCTCCCTGAAAAAAACAAAAAATACATAAAAAAACAGTGGGAGAGTAATATTGCCCTTTCAGCTTGTGTGCCAGTCTTGACTCCTGGGTGTGCCACCTCTCTCCCTCTCATTCAGTGGGCCATAGAAAGCCTATTTATTTTTTTTTTTAAATATTATTGGGTTTCTAAAGTCTCCCTGAAAAAAACAAAAAATACATAAAAAAACAGTGGGAGAGTAATATTGCCCTTTCAGCTTGTGTGCCAGTCTTGACTCCTGGGTGTGCCACCTCTCTCCCTTTCATTCAGTGGGCCATAGAAAGCCTATTTTTTTTTTTTTAATATTATTTGGTTTCTAATTCTCCCTGAAAAAAAAAAAAAAACCTAAAAAAACAGTGGGAGAGTAATATTGCCCTTTCAGCTTGTGTGCCAGTCTTGACTCCTGGGTGTGCCACCTCTCTCCCTCTCATTCAGTGGGCCATAGAAAGCCTATTTATTTTTTTTTTTAAATATTATTGGGTTTCTAAAGTCTCCCTGAAAAAACAAAAAATACATAAAAAAACAGTGGGAGAGTAATATTGCCCTTTCAGCTTGTGTGCCAGTCTTGACTCCTGGGTGTGCCACCTCTCTCCCTTTCATTCAGTGGGCCATAGAAAGCCTATTTATTTTTTCCGTGATTTGTGTTCTAAATTCTACCTCAACACAAAAACACTACATCAATCAGTGGGAGAAAAATATTGGCCTCAGTAAGGGCTTGTGTGCCACTGCTGTGTGTGCTATCTCTCATTCAGTGGGCTATAGCAAGCCTATTTTTTTTTTTTTTTTTTTTTTTTTTAATATTATTTGGTTTCTAATTCTCCCTGAAAAAAAAAAAAAAACCTAAAAAAACAGTGGGAGAGTAATATTGCCCTTTCAGCTTGTGTGCCAGTCTTGACTCCTGGGTGTGCCACCTCTCTCCCTCTCATTCAGTGGGCCATAGAAAGCCTATTTATTTTTTTTTTAAAATATTATTGGGTTTCTAAAGTCTCCCTGAAAAAACAAAAAATACATAAAAAAACAGTGGGAGAGTAATATTGCCCTTTCAGCTTGTGTGCCAGTCTTGACTCCTGGGTGTGCCACCTCTCTCCCTTTCATTCAGTGGGCCATAGAAAGCCTATTTTTTTTTTTTTTAATATTATTTGGTTTCTAATTCTCCCTGAAAAAAAAAAAAAAACCTAAAAAAACAGTGGGAGAGTAATATTGCCCTTTCAGCTTGTGTGCCAGTCTTGACTCCTGGGTGTGCCACCTCTCTCCCTTTCATTCAGTGGGCCATAGAAAGCCTTTTTTTTTTTTGGTTTTTTTAATATTATTTGGTTTCTAAAGTCTCCCTGAAAAAAACAAAAAAAACATAAAAAACAGTGGGAGAGTAATATTGCCCTTTCAGCTTGTGCGCCAGTCTTGACTCCTGGTTGTGCCACCTCTCTCTCTCTAATTGTGGGCCATAGAAAGCCTTTTTTTTTTTTTTTTTAATATTATTTGGTTTCTAAAGTCTCCCTGAGAAAAAAAAATAAATAAATTAGGTGGGAGATTAATATTGACATTAGTGCTTGAGTGACAGTCCTGCGTGTGTGTCATCTCTGTGATTTTGTGCCACAGAAAACAGAGTGTGTAACATTGTGCCTGATTTTCCTTGTGGTCTCACCAACCTGTTAAGGGATATTGAAATCATACTGAAGTTATAGCTCACCGTGTAAGTTGTTTGATAGCAACAAATAAAGTTACTTTGGTTAAGATTTTAAAACAATGAGGAAGTCTGGTGCAAGAGGTCGTCGTGGGCGTTCATTGTCAGCTGGTAATGATGGTAGTGGTAGTGGAGCATCAGGTGGTCGTGGGGATAAAAATATTCCACCTAAGTCTGGAGCTGTGGAGCCAGTTTCGTCGTCAGGCTACACAAGGCCTCGAACGCTCTCTTTTCTGGGAGTAGGAAAACCGCTTTTAAAGGCGGAGCAGCAACAGCAAGTTTTGGCTTACATTGCAGACTCAGCCTCTAGCTCTTTTGCCTCCTCTTCCGAAACTGGTAAATGTAAAAGCAGCGCGTCGCTTGTGGATGTTCACGGTCAGGGACAAGTCGCTTCCTTGTCCTCCTCAGCAAAAACTACAACAAGAGAGAAGGATGCAGCAGGCGACACAACGGGTCACTCCATGGAGCTCTTTACACATACCGTCCCTGGCTTAGAAAGTGAAACATTTAACAGGCCATGCCCATTACAAGTATATTCTGACATGGAGTGCACTGATGCACAGCCACAGCCAGAGTACTATGCTGCTCCTTTGACTCAGACCACCACATTGCCCTCTCAGGGTACAGATCCACAATCAGACCCTGATGAGACTATGTTGCCCCGCCACGAACGCTATACCACCGACCGACACAGTGACACAGACGAAGTTGCACACGAGCTCGAAGAGGAGGTAATAGATGACCCAGTTATTGACCCCGATTGGCAGCCATTGGGGGAACAGGGTGCAGGCGGCAGTAGTTCAGAAGCGGAGGTGGAGGAGGGGCCGCAGCAGGCATCAACATCGCAACAGGTTCCATCTGCCGGGCCCGTATCTGGACCAAAACGCGTGTCAAAGCCAAAACCTGTTGGAGCACAGCGTTGCCATCCGGTTAAAGCTCAGTCTGCAATCCCTGAAAAGGGATCAGAGTCTAGGAAGAGTGCAGTCTGGCATTTTTTTAAACAACATCCAACTGATCAGCGCAAAGTCATCTGTCAAAAATGTTCAACTAGCTTAAGCAGAGGTCAGAATCTGAAAAGTCTAAATACTAGTTGCATGCATAGACACTTAACCACCATGCATTCTCAAGCCTGGACTAACTACCAAACGTCCCTCAAGGTTGTAGCACCCTCGGCCAATGAAGCTAGTCAGCAACGCAACATCCCTTCCGTCACTGTAAGGCCACCATTTTCCGCACCACCGGCAGTATCTGTGCAGGTTTCTTTGCCAGCCAAAAGCAGTCAGGGTCAGGGAATCACCAGTTTTGTAGGAGGAAATATTGCATGTAGGGCACCGGCGGAAACAATACCGTCTCCAACCGTCTCTCAGTCTGCCATGTCCACCGGCACACCCGAAAGTTCCACGATCTACAGCTCTCCAGTCCAGCTCACCCTACATGAGACTCTGGTTAGAAAAAGGAAGTACTTATCCTCGCATCCGCGTACACAGGGTTTTAACGCCCACATAGCTAGACTAATCTCGTTAGAGATGATGCCCTACCGGTTAGTTGAAAGCGAAGCTTTCAAAGCCCTGATGGAGTACGCTGAACCACGATACGAGCTACCCAGTCGACACTTTTTTTCCAGAAAAGCCATCCCAGCCCTGCACCAGCATGTTAAACAGCGCATCGTCCATGCACTCAGGCAATCTGTGAGTACAAAGGTGCACCTGACTACAGATGCATGGACCAGTAGGCATGGCCAGGGACGTTATGTGTCCATCACGGCACACTGGGTGAATGTGGTGGATGCAGGGTCCACAGGCGACATCAATTTAGGGACAGTTGTGCCTAGCCCACGGTCTAGGAAACAGTTGGCTGTAGGCGTTCGCACCCCCTCCTCCTCCTCCTCGTCCTCCTGCAGAAGCTACAGCTCTTCCACAGAACGCAGTCGGCCAACCACTCCATCGGCAGATGACACTGTTGCACACCAGTTGTCCCATTATGGGCCAGCTACTGCCAAGCGTCAGCAGGCTGTATTGGCTATGAAGTGTTTGGGCGACAACAGACACACCGCGGAAGTTCTGTCCGAGTTCTTGCAACAAGAAACGCAGTCGTGGCTGGGCACAGTAGATCTTGAGGCAGGCAAGGTAGTGAGTGATAACGGAAGGAATTTCATGGCTGCCATCTCCCTTTCCCAACTGAAACACATTCCTTGCCTGGCTCACACCTTAAACCTGGTGGTGCAGTGCTTATTGAAAACTTATCCTGGGTTCTCCGACCTGCTCCTCAAAGTGCGTGCACTTTGCTCACATATCCGACGTTCGCCTGTACACGCCAGCCGTATGCAGACCTATCAGCGGTCTTTGAACCTTCCCCAGCATCGCCTAATCATAGACGTTGCAACAAGGTGGAACTCAACACTGCACATGCTTCAGAGACTGTGCGAACAGAGGCGTGCTGTTATTTATTTGTGGGAGGATACACGGGCAGGCAGTAGGATGGCAGACATGGAGTTGTCAGGTGTGCAGTGGTCGAAGATACAAGACATGTGTCAAGTCCTTCAGTGTTTTGAGGAATGCACACGGCTGGTTAGTGCAGACAACGCCGTAATAAGCATGAGCATCCCCCTAATGCGTCTGCTGATGCAAAGTTTGACGCACATAAAGGAGCAGGCGTCTGCACCAGAGGAAGAGGGAAGCCTTGATGACAGTCAGCCATTGTCTGGTCAGGGCAGTGTACAGGACGAGGTAGCGGGCGAAGAGGAGGTGGAGGACGAGGAGGATGATGGGGATGAGTATATTTTTAATGCGGAAACTTTCACGGGGGCACAGGAAATTGGTTGCGTGTCACGGCCGGGTTCTGGTTTTTTGAGGGACACAAGTGACGTAGATTTGCCTGCAACTGCCCCTCAACCAATCACAACCGGAGATTTGACAAGTGGAACTTTGGCCCACATGGCGGATTATGCCTTACGTATCCTACAAAGGGACACACGCATTACGAAAATGATGAACGATGACGATTACTGGTTGGCCTGCCTCCTTGATCCACGCTATAAAGGCAAATTGCAAAATGTTATGCCACATGAGAACTTGGAACTAATATTAGCAACCAAACAATCAACTCTTGTTGACCGTTTGCTTCAGGCATTCCCAGCACACAGCGCACGTGATCGTTCTCACACGAGCTCCAGGGGGCAGCAGACTAGGAGTGTTAGGGGTGCACACATCAGAAGTGGCGTTGGACAGAGGGGTTTTCTGACCAGGTTGTGGAGTGATTTTGCTATGACCGCAGACAGGACAGGTACTGCTGCATCAATTGAAAGTGACAGGAGACAACATTTGTCCAGTATGGTTACTAACTATTTTTCATCCCTTATCGATGTTCTCCCTCAACCGTCATTCCCATTTGATTACTGGGCCTCCAAATTAGACACCTGGCCAGAATTGGCAGAATATGCATTGCAGGAGCTTGCTTGCCCGGCAGCAAGTGTCCTATCAGAAAGAGTATTCAGTGCTGCAGGGTCAATATTAACCGAAAAAAGGACTCGTCTGGCTACCCAAAATGTTGACGATCTAACATTCATTAAAATGAACCACAACTGGATTTCAAAATCTTTTGCCCCACCTTGCCCGGCCGACACCTAGCTTTCCTATGAAAAGCTCTTGCCTGTGAATTACTTTTCTAATGTCTAATTTGCTGCTGCAGATTGTACAGCATACGACATGTTTACACCTCCCTAAATGGCCAAACTCCCCACACGGGGCCGTGGTATCGCGACTTGGCGCAAGCACCCGTGAGACTGCTGTTTGTCTGAAGAGGTGGGTGTGCTCGCTTTTGGTTGACGGCATTGCTACTGGGTCCCTCATAGTACAATGTAGTGTCTCTGGCGGTGGTGGTGCGCACCCAACGTCAGACACACCGTTGTAACATGAGTGGCCCTGGGGCGGTCCCGCCGGCCTCAAGAGAGTTCCCCCCTACCCCAGCTCAAACTGGGCTGTACTACGTGCAAAATTATGTCGCACAGCTCCACCAATCTTTAGTCTATTCGCTGACATCATTCAATGTCTGGCACTGACAATACAAATTTGTAGACATCTATGATGCAACTTAAAGTAGTCTGTGTCTGTGTCCTATATTGGCACCATTAAATAGTTACTGCCAAATTACTATGTCAGAAACACAGCAGATGAGCCCACCCCTGTACCTAAGTATGCCATCTTTTTTTTTGTTTTGGTTGTTTTGCGAGACATTAACATCTATTTATATTTTGGGAGTACTGGGACAGACACTCCTTGCACTACTCCTCCACTCAGCACCAAGCTGCCTGCCCGTGTATCCATGTAACCGCTGTAAAACTGCCATGAGCCTATTGTTTGTTATTTTAGGCCTTTGATAGCCTGTCTGCGGTCCCTACTCCTCCACTGACCACCAAGCTGCCTGCCCGTGTATCCATGTAACCGCTGTAAAACTGCCATGAGCCTATTGTTTGTTATTTTAGGCCTTTGAAGCCTTTCTGCGCTCCCTCCTTCCACTAGTCCTCCACTGACCAGACCACTGCTGCCCGTGTACCCCTGGAACCAATTTTAAAGTGCCTACAGCCAGCCCATTTTATTGTGTTAGGCCTTCGAAGCCTGTCTGCGGTCCATACTTCCACTAGTCCTCCACTGACCAGACCACTGCTGCCCGTGTACCCCTGGAACCAATTTTAAAGTGCCTACAGCCAGCCCATTTTATTGTGTTAGGCCTTCGAAGCCTGTCTGCGGTCCATACTTCCACTAGGCCTCCACTGACCAGACCACTGCTGCCCGTGTACCCCTGGAACCAATTTTAAAGTGCCTACAGCCAGCCCATTTTATTGTGTTAGGCCTTCGAAGCCTGTCTGCGGTCCCTCCTTCCACTAGGCCTCCACTGACCAGACCACTGCTGCCCGTGTACCCCTGGAACCAATTTTAAAGTGCCTACAGCCAGCCCATTTTATTGTGTTAGGCCTTCGAAGCCTGTCTGCGGTCCCTCCTTCCACTAGGCCTCCACTGACCAGACCACTGCTGCCCGTGTACCCCTGGAACCAATTTTAAAGTGCCTACAGCCAGCCCATTTTATTGTGTTAGGCCTTCGAAGCCTGTCTGCGGTCCCTCCTTCCACTAGGCCTCCACTGACCAGACCACTGCTGCCCGTGTACCCCTGGAACCAATTTTAAAGTGCCTACAGCCAGCCCATTTTATTGTGTTAGGCCTTCGAAGCCTGTCTGCGGTCCATACTTCCACTAGGCCTCCACTGACCAGACCACTGCTGCCCGTGTACCCCTGGAACCAATTTTAAAGTGCCTACAGCCAGCCCATTTTATTGTGTTAGGCCTTCGAAGCCTGTCTGCGGTCCCTCCTTCCACTAGGCCTCCACTGACCAGACCACTGCTGCCCGTGTACCCCTGGAACCAATTTTAAAGTGCCTACAGCCAGCCCATTTTATTGTGTTAGGCCTTCGAAGCCTGTCTGCGGTCCCTCCTTCCACTAGGCCTCCACTGACCAGACCACTGCTGCCCGTGTACCCCTGGAACCAATTTTAAAGTGCCTACAGCCAGCCCATTTTATTGTGTTAGGCCTTCGAAGCCTGTCTGCGGTCCCTCCTTCCACTAGGCCTCCACTGACCAGACCACTGCTGCCCGTGTACCCCTGGAACCAATTTTAAAGTGCCTACAGCCAGCCCATTTTATTGTGTTAGGCCTTCGAAGCCTGTCTGCGGTCCCTCCTTCCACTAGGCCTCCACTGACCAGACCACTGCTGCCCGTGTACCCCTGGAACCAATTTTAAAGTGCCTACAGCCAGCCCATTTTATTGTGTTAGGCCTTCGAAGCCTGTCTGCGGTCCATACTTCCACTAGGCCTCCACTGACCAGACCACTGCTGCCCGTGTACCCCTGGAACCAATTTTAAAGTGCCTACAGCCAGCCCATTTTATTGTGTTAGGCCTTCGAAGCCTGTCTGCGGTCCCTCCTTCCACTAGGCCTCCACTGACCAGACCACTGCTGCCCGTGTACCCCTGGAACCAATTTTAAAGTGCCTACAGCCAGCCCATTTTATTGTGTTAGGCCTTCGAAGCCTGTCTGCGGTCCCTCCTTCCACTAGGCCTCCACTGACCAGACCACTGCTGCCCGTGTACCCCTGGAACCAATTTTAAAGTGCCTACAGCCAGCCCATTTTATTGTGTTAGGCCTTCGAAGCCTGTCTGCGGTCCATACTTCCACTAGGCCTCCACTGACCAGACCACTGCTGCCCGTGTACCCCTGGAACCAATTTTAAAGTGCCTACAGCCAGCCCATTTTATTGTGTTAGGCCTTCGAAGCCTGTCTGCGGTCCATACTTCCACTAGGCCTCCACTGACCAGACCACTGCTGCCCGTGTACCCCTGGAACCAATTTTAAAGTGCCTACAGCCAGCCCATTTTATTGTGTTAGGCCTTCGAAGCCTGTCTGCGGTCCATACTTCCACTAGTCCTCCACTGACCAGACCACTGCTGCCCGTGTACCCCTGGAACCAATTTTAAAGTGCCTACAGCCAGCCCATTTTATTGTGTTAGGCCTTCGAAGCCTGTCTGCGGTCCATACTTTAAATACTCCTCCACTCACCACCAAGCTGCCTGCCCGTGTATCCATGTAACCGCTGTAAAACTGCCATGAGCCTATTGTTTGTTATGTTAGGCCTTTGATAGCCTGTCTGCGGTCCTTACTTTAAATACTCCTCCACTCACCACCTAGCTGCCTGTGTATCCATGTAACCGATGTAAAACTGCCATGACTGCCTACTGTTTGTTATTTTAGGCCTTTGATAGCCTGTCTGCGGCCCCTACTTGCAATACTCCTCCACTGACCACAATGCTGCCTGGAGTGCCTGCCTGTGTATCCATGTAACCGATGTAAAACTGCCATGACTGCCTACTGTTTGTTATTTTAGGCCTTTGATAGCCTGTCTGCGGCCCCTACTTGCAATACTCCTCCACTGAGCACAATGCTGCCTGGAGTGCCTGCCTGTGTATCCATGTAACCGATGTAAAACTGCCATGACTGCCTACTGTTTGTTATTTTAGGCCTTTGATAGCCTGTCTGCAGCCCCTACTTGCAATACTCCTCCACTGACCACACCAATGCTGCCCGTGTACCCCTGGAACCTATTTAAAAGTTCATAGAGCCTAGTTATATATTTTATTTACTATTAATAAGGCCATGATGGACTACGCTGTACCACGCTACAAGCTAACCAGTCGACACTTCTTTTGCGAGAAAAGCCATCCCAACCCTCCACCAGCATGTAGAAGACCGCATTGTCCATGCACTCTGGCAATCTGTGAGTACAAAGGTGCACCTGACAACAGACGCATGGACCTGTAGGCATGGCCACGGAAGATTACGTGTCCATTACGGCGCAATGGGTTAATGTGGTGGATGCATGGTCCACAGGGGACAGCCTACTAAGTCTGTCTGCAGTCCCTAATTCAAATTGTCCTCCACTGTCTAAATCGGAACTTCCACCTTCTGGCTTTCGGCCTATAGTATCAGAAATTAAACTGCATTTGGCCTTCAACTTTGGTTAGGGCCTACTAACGGCTTCTGCCCCTCCCTGGTGTTGTCCTCAACTAAATAAAGCTGAGCTTCAACCTTCCGGCTCTCATTAAGTGGTTTTAAAAAAAAAAAAATTGGTGGTTAGGGCCTACTAACGGCTTCTGCCCCTCCCTGGTGTTGTCCTCAACTAAATAAAGCTGAGCTTCAACCTTCCGGCTCTCATTATGTGGTTTAAAAAAAAAAAATGGTGGTTAGGGCCTACTAACGGCTTCTGCCCCTCCCTGGTGTTGTCCTCAACTAAATAAAGCTGAGCTTCAACCTTCCGGCTCTCATTAAGTGGTTTTAAAAAAAAAATGGTGGTTAGGGCCTACTAACGGCTTCTGCCCCTCCCTGGTGTTGTCCTCAACTAAATAAAGCTGAGCTTCAACCTTCCGGCTCTCATTAAGTGGTTTTTAAAAAAAAATGGTGGTTAGGGCCTACTAACGGCTTCTGCCCCTCCCTGGTGTTGTCCTCAACTAAATAAAGCTGAGCTTCAACCTTCCGGCTCTCATTAAGTGGTTTTAAAAAAAAAAAAAATGGTGGTTAGGGCCTACTAACGGCTTCTGCCCCTCCCTGGTGTTGTCCTCAACTAAATAAAGCTGAGCTTCAACCTTCCGGCTCTCATTATGTGGTTTTAAAAAAAAAAATGGTGGTTAGGGCCTACTAACGGCTTCTGCCCCTCCCTGGTGTTGTCCTCAACTAAATAAAGCTGAGCTTCAACCTTCCGGCTCTCATTAAGTGGTTTTTAAAAAAAAATGGTGGTTAGGGCCTACTAACGGCTTCTGCCCCTCCCTGGTGTTGTCCTCAACTAAATAAAGCTGAGCTTCAACCTTCCGGCTCTCATTAAGTGGTTTTAAAAAAAAAAAAATTGGTGGTTAGGGCCTACTAACGGCTTCTGCCCCTCCCTGGTGTTGTCCTCAACTAAATAAAGCTGAGCTTCAACCTTCCGGCTCTCATTATGTGGTTTAAAAAAAAAAAATGGTGGTTAGGGCCTACTAACGGCTTCTGCCCCTCCCTGGTGTTGTCCTCAACTAAATAAAGCTGAGCTTCAACCTTCCGGCTCTCATTAAGTGGTTTTAAAAAAAAAATGGTGGTTAGGGCCTACTAACGGCTTCTGCCCCTCCCTGGTGTTGTCCTCAACTAAATAAAGCTGAGCTTCAACCTTCCGGCTCTCATTATGTGGTTTTAAAAAAAAAAAAAATGGTGGTTAGGGCCTACTAACGGCTTCTGCCCCTCCCTGGTGTTGTCCTCAACTAAATAAAGCTGAGCTTCAACCTTCCGGCTCTCATTAAGTGGTTTTAAAAAAAAAATGGTGGTTAGGGCCTACTAACGGCTTCTGCCCCTCCCTGGTGTTGTCCTCAACTAAATAAAGCTGAGCTTCAACCTTCCGGCTCTCATTATGTGGTTTTAAAAAAAAAATGGTGGTTAGGGCCTACTAACGGCTTCTGCCCCTCCCTGGTGTTGTCCTCAACTAAATAAAGCTGAGCTTCAACCTTCCGGCTCTCATTAAGTGGTTTTAAAAAAAAAAAAAATGGTGGTTAGGGCCTACTAACGGCTTCTGCCCCTCCCTGGTGTTGCCCTCAACTAAATAAAGCTGAGCTTCAACCTTCTGCTCCAAATTACCATTTTAAAAAATGCAATAGGCTTTTCCGGCCTACTAAAGGTGTCTGCCCCTCCCTGGTGTTGTCCTCAACTGAACAAAGCTGAGCTTCCACATTCTGGCTTTCGCCCTATACTATCAGATATTAAACTGCATTTGGCCTACTAGTGTGGTTAGGCCCTTGAAACAGTGTCTGCTGCTCTTGGGTTTGCTACTCCACTGAACAAAGCAATGCCGCCTGTTTAGTCCTGTTACCAATTTTGAACTGCATGTAGCCTACTTTATTCTTTGGCCCTATATCTGTTTCCTCCTCATCCTGCCCATTGCCCAGCCACTGCTAAATGAGTCTGCTGGTACATTGACCTAGACCACTACATTCCCCTTGTACTCTACACAGCCAGAATCTGACCCTGCTGAAAGTAAGGTTCCCCTTCCCGCATGTTATACCACCTTACACAGGGACAAAGAGGAAGGTGCAGATGAAAGTGCAGGTTCCTTCATCAGGTGGGGGGGCATACTCGTTGGCGACGTCACTGGCACAGGGCCCCTCAGAGTACGCAAAAGTGTCGCTGCTGGTGGGAGGCGCCCCCGCCATGCAAACACACCGCCGTACTTTGAGGGGCCCTGTGCCAGTGGCAATGCGAACGAGTGGGCCCCCCCTGCTTGCTCAGGATCACAGCACTTGCAACTTTTAAATACTTACCTTTCCCTGCAACACCGCCGTGACGTAGTCCGCATTTCCTGGGCCCACGAAAAACTTGAGCCAGCCCTACTCCCCCCACAACTTTCCCCCAATTCCTTATGCCCAACTATTATTATACAGTTAATTAAGATTGGCAAGCTTCAGAAACAAGAATGGATGTTTTTGGCATTAAAATGGGCACTGTAGGTGTTTTCCTGGCCTCCACTCACTGCCGACTATGCTTCCCCATTGACTTGCATTGGGTTTCGTGTTTCGGTCGATCCCCGACTTTTAGCGATAATCGGCCGACTGCACTCGACTCGACTCTGGACAAAATCGGGTTTCCCAAAACCCTACTCGATCTTAAAAAAATGAAAGTCGCTCAACCCTAGTGGCGACCCTCAGGATTGGGCATTTTTACTGGAATCTGGGAATCCGGCCTTGCTTAATGTAGACGCCTTTTTTCAGGCTCTAGGATTATTATATGATGAACCAAATTCTGTGGATCAAGCGGAAAAGACCTTGTTGGCCCTGTCTCAGGGTCAAGAAGCGGCAGAATTGTATTGTCAGAAATTTAGAAAATGGTCTGTGCTGACAAAATGGAATGATGAAGCTTTGGCTGCAATTTTCAGAAAGGGTCTTTCTGAATCTGTTAAAGATGTTATGGTGGGGTTTCCCACGCCTGTTGGTCTGAGTGATTCTATGTCTCTGGCCATTCAGATTGATCGGCGCTTGCGGGAGAGCAGAACTGTGCGCGCTGTGGCGTTGTCCTCAGAGCAGATGCCTGAGCCTATGCAGTGTGATAGGATTCTGTCTAGAACGGAACAACAAGGATTCAGACGTCAGAATAGGTTGTGTTTTTATTGTGGCGATGCTTCTCATGTCATTTCAGTCTGCCCTAAGCGTACAAAGAGAATCGCTAGTTCAGTTACCATCAGTACTGTACAACCTAAATTTCTGTTATCTGTGACCTTGATCTGCTTATTGTCGTCATTTTCTGTCATGGCGTTTGTGGATTCAGGCGCCGCTTTGAATCTAATGGACTTTGAATTTGCCAGGCGTTGTGGTTTCCCCTTGCAGTCTTTGCAGAACCCTATTCCTTTAAGGGGCATTGATGCTACACCTTTGGCTAAAAATAAACCCCAGTTTTGGACACAGGTGACCATGTGCATGGTGCCAGCCCATCAGGAAGATTGTCGTTTTCTGGTGTTGCATAATTTGCATGATGCTATTGTGCTGGGTTTTCCATGGTTGCAGATACATAATCCTGTGTTGGATTGGAAGTCTATGTCTGTGACTAGTTGGGGTTGTCAGGGGGTTCATAGTGACGTTCCTTTGATGTCAATCTCCTCTTCCACCTCTTCTGAGGTTCCAGAGTTTTTGTCTGATTTTCAGGATGTATTCGATGAGCCCAAGTCCAGTTCCCTTCCACCGCATAGGGACTGTGATTGTGCTATGGACTTGATTCCAGGCTGTAAGTTTCCTAAGGGCCGACTTTTCAACCTGTCTGTGCCGGAACATACCGCCATGTGGAGTTATGTTAAGGAGTCTTTGGAGAAGGGGCATATTCGGCCATCTTCTTCACCGTTGGGAGCGGTATTCTTTTTTGTTGCTAAGAAGGATGGCTCCTTGAGACCCTGTATTGATTATCGCCTCTTGAATAAGATCACGGTCAAGTTTCAATACCCTTTGCCTTTGCTTTCCGATTTGTTTGCCAGGATTAAGGGGGCTAGTTGGTTTACTAAGATTGACCTTCGGGGGGCATATAATCTTGTTCGTATTAAGCAGGGTGATGAATGGAAAACTGCGTTTAATACACCCAAAGGCCATTTTGAATACCTTGTGATGCCATTCGGACTCTCTAATGCTCCATCTGTTTTTCAGTCCTTCATGCATGATATCTTCCGGAGTTATCTTGATAAATTCATGATTGTATATTTGGATGATATCTTGATTTTTTCCGATGATTGGGAGTCTCATGTGAAACAGGTCAGAATGGTATTTCAGATCCTTCGTGATAATGCCTTGTTTGTGAAGGGGTCTAAGTGTCTCTTTGGAGTGCAGAAGGTTTCTTTTTTGGGCTTCATTTTTTCTCCCTCATCTATAGAGATGGATCCGGTTAAGGTTCAAGCCATTCATGATTGGATTCAGCCCACATCCGTGAAGAGCCTTCAGAAATTTGTGGGCTTTGCTAATTTTTATCGCCGTTTCATTGCTAACTTCTCCAGTGTGGTTAAACCCCTGACCGATTTGACGAAGAAAGGCGCTGATGTGGCGAATTGGTCCTCTGTGGCTGTCTCTGCCTTTCAGGAGCTTAAACGCCGATTTACTTCTGCCCCGGTGTTGCGTCAGCCGGATGTTTCTATTCCGTTTCAGGTTGAGGTTGACGCTTCTGAGATTGGGGCAGGGGCCGTTTTGTCTCAGAGGAATTCTGTTGGTTCCTTGATGAAACCGTGTGCCGTGTCGGCAATCGGGAGTTGTTGGCTATGAAGTGGGCGTTTGAGGAATGGCGACATTGGCTTGAGGGAGCCAAGCACCGTATTGTGGTCTTGACCGATCATAAAAATCTGATTTACCTCGAGTCTGCCAAACGGCTGAATCCTAGACAGGCTCGATGGTCCTTGTTTTTCTCCCGTTTTGATTTCGTGGTCTCGTATCTTCCGGGTTCTAAGAATATTAAGGCTGATGCCCTCTCTAGGAGTTTTTTGCCTGATTCTCCTGAGGTACTGGAACCGGTCGACATTCTGAAGGAAGGGGTGGTCCTTTCGGCCATTTCCCCTGATCTGCGACGGGTTCTGCAGGAATTTCAGGCTGACAAACCTGACCGCTGTCCAGTGGGCAAACTGTTTGTTCCTGACAGATGGACTAGTAGAGTGATTTCTGAGGTTCATTGTTCTGTGTTGGCAGGCCATCCTGGTATTTTTGGTACCAGCGATTTGGTTGGTAGGTCCTTTTGGTGGCCTTCTTTGTCACGTGATGTGCGTTCTTTTGTGCAGTCCTGTGGGACTTGTGTGCGGGCCAAGCCTTGTTGTTCCCGTGCTAGCGGGTTGCTTTTGCCTTTGCCGGTCCCCGAGAGGCCCTGGACGCATATTTCTATGGATTTTATTTCGGATCTTCCGGTTTCCCAGAGGATGTCGGTTATCTGGGTGGTTTGTGACCGGTTCTCTAAGATGGTTCATTTGGTACCTTTGCCTAAATTGCCTTCCTCTTCTGATTTGGTTCCGTTGTTTTTCCAGCATGTGGTTCGTTTGCATGGTATTCCGGAGAATATTGTGTCCGACAGAGGTTCCCAGTTTGTTTCTAGGTTTTGGCGGGCCTTTTGTGCTAGGCTGGGCATTGATTTGTCTTTTTCTTCCGCATTTCATCCGCAGACAAATGGCCAGACCGAGCGAACTAATCAGACTTTGGAAACTTATTTGAGATGCTTTGTGTCTGCTGATCAGGATGATTGGGTGGCTTTCTTGCCATTGGCCGAGTTCGCCCTTAATAATCGGGCTAGTTCTGCTACCTTGGTTTCGCCCTTCTTTTGTAATTTTGGTTTTCATCCTCGTTTTTCTTCGGGGCAGGTTGAGCCTTCTGATTGTCCTGGTGTGGATTCTGTGGTTCACAGGTTGCAACAGATTTGGGCTCATGTGGTGGACAATTTGGTGTTGTCTCAGGAGGAGGCTCAGCATTTTGCTAACCGTCGTCGGCGTGTTGGTTCCCGGCTTCGGGTTGGGGATTTGGTCTGGTTGTCTTCCTGTCATGTTCCTATGAAGGTTTCTTCCCCTAAGTTTAAGCCTCGGTTTATTGGTCCTTATAGGATTTCGGAGATCATCAATCCGGTGTCTTTTCATTTGGCCCTTCCGGCCTCTTTTGCCATCCATAATGTTTTCCATAGATCTTTATTGTGGAAATATGTGGTGCCCGTTTTTCCCTCTGTTGATCCTCCTGCTCCTGTGTTGGTTGATGGGGAGTTGGAGTATGTGGTTGATTTGGATTCTCGCCTTTCGAGGCGGAGGCTTCAGTACCTTGTCAAATGGAAGGGTTAAGGCCAGGAGGATAATTCTTGGGTTTTTGCCTCTGATGTCCATGTTGCTGATTTGGTCCGTGCCTTTCATCTGGCTCATCCTGATCGGCCTGGGGGCTCTGGTGAGGGTTCGGTGCCCCCTCCTCAAGGGGGGGGGGGGTACTGTTGTGAATTCTGTTCTTGGGTTCCCTCCGGTGGTTGTTGGTGGTATTGCAGCTGTCCCTGGCTTGCAATCATGGTCAGGTGTTCCTGCTGATTGCAGGCCTGACTGGGGTATTTAGGGCTGCTGGATTCATTAGTCAGTGCCAGTTGTCTATTGTTCTTGGAGGGATTGCTTCTCTCTCTGATTCCTCATGCTCTGCTGCCAATTCATCTAAGATAAGTGTCTGTTTTTTTGTCTCTGTGCACACATGCTGTGTGCTTGTAATTCAGTGCAATTCATTTGTGTTTTTGTCCAGCTTAGACTTTGTCTGGATTTTTCAGTCATGCTGGATTCTCAGGAGTTGCAGATATACTTGCTATGTCTTTAGTTAGATGTAGTATATTTGTATTTTCTGCTGTGGATATTTTTAGGATTTTAATACTGACCGCTTAGAATTCTGTCCTATCCTTTTCTTTTTAGCTAGAAGTGCCTCTTTTGCTAAATTCTGTTTTTCTGTCTGCGTGTGTCTTTCCTCTTATACTCACAGTCAATATTTGTGGGGGGCTGTCTATCCTTTGGGGGCTCTGCTCTGAGGCAAGATAGAATTCCCATTTTCACCTATAGGGGTATTTAGTCCTCCGGCTGTGTCGAGGTGTCTAGGACGGGTCAGGCACACCCCACGGCTACTTCTAGTTGCGGTGTCAGTTTAGGGTTCGCGGTCAGTACAGATACCACTTACTCCTGAGAACATCTCTCATGCGGCTCCTAGGTCACCGGATCATAACACAAGGCAACGGGGTACTCGGTACCGGGTCTCTCTCGGTTCTGAGGGATGTCACGGTGGCCTGACCCGGTCCGTGGCCCTGCTAAGGTGCGCCCAATTAAAGATGTAGGTGACGGTGTAGGTCGCAGTAAATAACGAGGACACAGGGTTGCAGTTTCTTTACCTCTTTACTGAAGGCTTCAGCATCCGAAATCCAGAGCACTGTTAACAGGGCTGGCTGAGACCGGCCGGTCCGAAGGCACATCCAGAGTTCCCTTTGCAGGTGGAAATCAGTAGCCTACCTACTAGCGCCTGGGTGTTGAAGTCCTTCCCTGCTGAGCACCACGGGATAGTCCTCACAAATGTCGTGTATGTTTCTGTTCTTTCTCTCTCCGTCCCCCAGATGATATGGATAGGACGCACCCGTATGACGGGGTAGGCCTGGAGTTATTTTATAGGGACCCTAGAGACGCCCCTCTCCCACAATTGCCTCCGTTGTCTTCATTAGGTGAAAAAGGTGAGACAGCCAACCTAAAGTTAACTGTCCTGCCGGTGGTTTAAAGTAATGCGTAGAGTCTGTTACTTTCTCGGCGTTCTGGCCACCGGCTACGTGCCTCAGTAGGATGTTGCCGATCTCGGGGCACGACTCTTACTGGTTCTATCGCCTTTGTGCTGTGATATCGTTTCTCACTTCTCCACAATATACTTCACTTAGTGTCCTTTCTTAAGATGCCGCCGCAATGAGGTGCAGGCAGAGCTCCATAACAATCTGTCCTTTCGTTAGGCGTCTGTCAGGATCCCACCCCTGACAGGGACCCCCCCTGAATCTTCCCAAGCAACGCTCTCCTCTCACTAGATGTTACCTGGGCAAAACCCAGTCAGCTTCTGCCTAACTTCCTATCCAACCCCCAGTTTTACCAGAGTGTGAGGAGTGGCCTAATACATAGAACCCTTTGCTCCCCCTGGTGGCCGGAGTGTGAAGTGTAATGTGTGACTGTGATACCTGGTCAGGTGAACTCCTTTAGTGCAATCAGACGTAACATTTCTCCCCTTAGTTGCAGAGCGACATTACTGCAACGACCAGGACTCTGGGGCGCTGCACTCCCCCCTGGTTAAATCCAGTACTCCTGGACTGGGAAAGAAGAACAACAATACATGTTAGCAAAAGACATACAAAATTTTGAAATGCAGTAAACAAGTAAATTTAACAGTGCTTCCATTTATGGGAGGTGAGGACACTTGAACGTTACAAACAAAACATATTTACATAGTGATTAAGATTTTAAATAACATTTATTAAATAACTGACTATAAATAACCATTATTACCCAGCCGGGCATTCTATCTACTAAGTGCAAATTCTGAACATTAATTTAACTTTTCCTTTAAGGGCGTAATGCAGGTACCCACTAAAGGCATACTACAAGACTACAAGTGCAAATCAACATTTTCTTGAGCTCTCTTTCTCCTATGCAGGACTCTCTTGTCTACCCCCACGGGCCTACTGCATCTTTCCTTGGCTCTCTATCATTAGTTCCGATAATCACTTTAACTTCAATTTTATTCACATATCATTATCAACATTTCTATTCCTTATCACTATCTTTCTATCTACATACTACTACTAGATAAAACATTATTACTATTCAACTTCCTTAAGGCAACATTATATTTTGGCTAATTGCAACAGTGAACGTTCCCTTTAAGAGGGACATCTCAAGTCTCTTTGAGGTAGTGCAAACTATCAATAAATGTAAGGTTATACACATGGGAAGAAGGAATCAATATCACCATTACACACTGAACGGGAAACCACTGGGTAAATCTGACAGGGAGAAGGACTTGGGGATCCTAGTTAATGATAAACTTACCTGGAGCAGCCAGTGCCAGGCAGCAGCTGCCAAGGCAAACAGGATCATGGGGTGCATTAAAAGAGGTCTGGATACACATGATGAGAGCATTATACTGCCTCTGTACAAATCCCTAGTTAGACCGCACATGGAGTACTGTGTCCAGTTTTGGGCACCGGTGCTCAGGAAGGATATAATGGAACTAGAGAGAGTACAAAGGAGGGCAACAAAGTTAATAAAGGGGATGGGAGAACTACAATACCCAGATAGATTAGCGAAATTAGGATTACTTAGTCTAGAAAAAAGACGACTGAGGGGCGATCTAATAACCATGTATAAGTATATAAGGGGACAATACAAATATCTCGCTGAGGATCTGTTTATACCAAGGAAGGTGACGGGCACAAGGGGGCATTCTTTGCGTCTGGAGGAGAGAAGGTTTTTCCACCAACATAGAAGAGGATTCTTTACTGTTAGGGCAGTGAGAATCTGGAATTGCTTGCCTGAGGAGGTGGTGATGGCGAACTCAGTCGAGGGGTTCAAGAGAGGCCTGGATGTCTTCCTGGAGCAGAACAATATTGTATCATACAATTATTAGGTTCTGTAGAAGGATGTAGATCTGGGGATTTATTATGATGGAATATAGGAATATAGGCTGAACTGGATGGACAAATGTCTTTTTTCGGCCTTACTAACTATGTTACTATGTTACTATGTTACTAATTTGCAAGTCTAATAAAGCAAGAACTTCTGCGCTGTAATCTGGAACAGTCTCTTCAAAAAGCTCTTCTTTTTGTAAAACCAGTAGGGGGCACCTTTAAGAAGGTGCAACTATATACAGCAACAGTTTGTGAATCATTCACTGTCCATGATTCGGCAGTCTTTGATAAACGTAGGCAACTTGGGCAAAAACAAACATAAAACAATAGGGACCCCGGGTAAACAAAGGGATCCCTTTAAGGACTAACCCCGGTCGGGTTCAAAGCAGCAAAACAGCAGAAAAACACACAGTTAACTATTTACATACTCGTGGTTCCAAGGTTTATTCTCATAGTAGGTTGCAAGACACCAGCCGGTAGCGAACACTTCCTGACCGGGGAAGCTCTGGTCCCTTGTTCTCGGCTGATGCGGCGTCAGTATCAGTGGTTCGTCTCTCAGGCGCGGTCAGGTCACCCAGTGTCTGGATTCGAATGTCAGCTTTGGTTGCTAGTTCAGGAGCAGCAACAATGCACAGCGTGGTGATGGTAGCAGAATTTGTCAGGTCCGAGTTAGTCGCAGTCAGAACAGCAGGTGGCGCCACTGCGGGCTCGCATCATTGGATGTTCCGAGCGCACCATCCCTGCGCACTCTGATGGCGAGTGTAGGTCACCTGGTCTCCTTTACATAATAGTGGATTGTCACATCTGTTGCGGAACGGGGTCTTCACATTGTAACTGGTAAAGAAGACTTCAGTCGGCAGTCCTGGTTCCTGTATAGAGCCCCAACCCCGTTTCGGGTGAAAGGCTAGTACAGTCCCCTGTTTTACCAAGTTCTTCTTACCGCGTGCAGTCTTTGGGTTTTGTACTTTCGGTGGGTCACTTTGTTCTGTCTCTTTTCGGTTTTTCCAGTGTAGAATTAAGCATTATTTATATTGTTCCCAGGTGAGCACAGCAATGCTGAGGCCCTCCTGCCTGGCCCCGTCTGGCCCAACCCTTGGGGTATCCCATTGGAAGATCACCCTCCGAGCTCACATCTAGCGGTTCTCCCATAGTTGTCGGTAACGGAGGCACTAGCTTCTCCATAGTATCGGGGGTTACCACTACCAGCTCAGTGAAGAGGAATCGGTCATTGTCGGGACGGGGAGCGGTCATGGGAGCAGGATCGGTCGGGAGAGCAGGGGCGCTTTCCATACCTGCGTCTGATGTGGTTCCACCGATGCCGGTCTGTTCCACTGATGAGAACACTGGAGTCGGCAGCGGCTCGGACCGCGGTTCTTCCAATGCGACCCCCGGGGACAGCTCCGACCTCCATGGCTTCACATCTGCTGGCTGCGTGTTCGGGATAGGTTGACTCGGCTCCCCCGCCTGAGGCTCCATGAAGTTAGGATCCTCCAGCTGCGGTGGGTTCGGATCTGCCTCTGGTCGATGGGGATAGCCCGGGATCACTTCTTCGTCGTTCTGGTACTCGCTGGTCACCCTCGTTGTTTCGCAGTCAGCAGCTGCACACACACATGGTTCCGCCATCTTCCCAGGGTGGGGCTCCTTCTTGTCTTGGTTCCTGTCATTGCAATCCAGGGGGCGGTTCTCCTCTGCTTCGGGGCAAGTCGTCATCTTGCAGCAATAGTCGGAGGGGGCGGTCCCCACTTTTGGCGCCGCTTTGACAGTCTCCTCCCATGGCACGCCCTTCTTCTTCCTCTGCGCTCCTCGTGGCGCTGTAATGGCGGCGGTTTGGGCGGGAATTTTTGGCGGCAATAGCAACACACAGTCTTTGCAATAAATCACGGTTCAGGCACAATTCAGTCACAGTTCCAAGGCACACATGACCTGATTCCTCAGGCTTAAAGGGAACCTGTCACCCCCAAAATTGATGGTGAGGTAAGCTCACCGGCATCAGGGGCTTATCTACAGCATTCTGTAGATAAGCCGCCGATGTTACCTGAAAGAGGAGAAAAAGAGGTTATAATATACTCACCTGGGCGGTCCCGCTGCTGGTCCGCGGTCAAATGGGCGTCTCAGGTCCGCTCCGGCGCCACCTATCTTCATTCCATGACGTCCTCTTGTGGTCTCCACGCCGCGGCTTCGGCGCAGGCGTACTTTGTCTGCCCTGTTGAGGGCAGAGCAAAGTACTGCAGTGCGCAGGCGTCAGGCCTCTCTGACCTTACCGGCGCCTGCGCACTGCAGTACTTTGCTCTGCCCTCAACAGGGCAAAGTACGCCTGCGCCGGAGCAGCGACGCGAAGACCAGAAGAGGACATCATGGAATGAAGATGGGAGGCGCTATACCGGACCTGAGACGCCCATCGGAGCGGGACCGCCCCTGGGTGAGTATAATCTAACGTCTTTTTCTTCTCTTTCAGGTAACATCGGCGGCTTATCTACAGCATTACAGAATGCTGTAGATAAGCCCCTGATGACGGTGAGCTTACCTCACTATTGATTTTGGGGGTGACAGGTTTGCTTTAAGTAGATCCTGTTCGTGACGCCAAGTTGGAGCGGCCCCCAGATGCAGGGCAACGGGGTACTCGGTACTGGGTCTCTCTCGGTTCTGGGGGATGTCTCGGTGGCCTGACCCGGTCCGTGGCCCTGCTAAGGGGTGCCCAATTAAAGATGTAGGTGACGGTGTAGGTCGCAGTAAATAACGAGGACACAGGGTTCCAGTCTCTTTACCTCTTTACTGAAGGCTTCAGCATCCGCAATCCAGAGCACTGTTAACAGGGCTGGCTGAGACCAGCCGGTCCGAAGGCACATCCAGAGTTCCCTTTGCAGGTGGAAATCAGTAGCCTACCTACTAGCGCCTGGGTGTTGTAGTACTTCCCTGCTGAGCACCACGAGATAGTCCTCCTCACAACTGTCGTGTATGTTTCTGTTCTTTTTCTCTCCGTCCCCCAGATGATATGGATAGGACGCACCCGTATGACGGGGTAGGCCTGGAGTTATTTTATAGGGACCCTAGAGACGCCCCTCTCCCACAATTGCCTCCGTTGTCTTCATTAGGTGAAAAAGGTGAGACAGCCAACCTAAAGTTAACTGTCCTGCCGTTGGTTTAAAGTAATGCGTAGAATCTGTTACTTTCTCGGCGTTCCGGTTACCGGCTATGCGCCTCAGTAGGATGTTGCCGATCTCGGGGCACGACTCTTACTGGTTCTATCGCCTTTGTGCTGTGATCTCGTTTCTCACTTCTCCACAATATACTTCGCTTCGTGTCCTTTCTTAAGATGCCGCCGCAATGAGGTGCAGACACGGCCCCGTAACAATCTGTCCTTTCGCTAGGCCTCTGTCAGGATCCCACCCCTGACAGGGACCCCCCTGAATCTTCCCAAGCAACGCTCTCCTCTCACTAGATGTTACCTGGGCAAAACCCAGTCAGCTTCTGCCTAACTTCCTATCCAACCCCCAGTTTTACCAGAGTGTGAGGAGTGGCCTAATACATAGAACCCTTTGCTCCCCCTGGTGGCCGGAGTGTGAAGTGTAATGTGTGACTGTGATACCTGGTCAGGTGAACTCCTTTAGTGCAATCAGACGTAACATTGCTCCCCTTAGTGGCAGAGCGACATTACTGCAACGACCAGGACTCTGGGGCGCTGCACATGCACCTTAACATCACAATTGCATAGGCTTGGACTGGCTCACAAGGGAACCGGTGATTTCCCAGGTAGGCCGCTACACAGAAGCCACTTACCCCCCAACATGAGCAGCAGTTGGCTCAATATAATTGATTCTGTATGTATACATATAGGCTTCATTTCATCAGTAACTTGACAAACTACTCAATATATAGAAGCAGAGATAAATTTGTGAAAGTGGGTAATGTACTATTGGCAAGTAGCTAGATACCCAGAGTCAGTGTTACAGGTGGACCAATCCAGTTTAACACTGCAAATTGCATGAAACATATCTAGGTGTCCTGTTAGATTACTTGTCCATTTTCGATTTCCTCACACCCATCTATGTTACAGCAAAGATTAAATTCTCTATGTAGAACAATATGAAGATGAAGGTTTTAAAGGGGTTGTTCCATTAGTTTTCAGAAGGCGGCTGCTGCAGGGATCAGTTGTTCGATGAAGGTTTGATCACTGTCACTTCCGGCAAACAGTAGATTTTGCTTGGGAAAACCTAAAAAAAAATTGTTGTTTGCTTGGTGGAGAAATAAAAGTTAAACTTTTAGACGATTTCTGATTTCTAGGACTGCTATGTTTGCCGTATGGCTCTAGAGAAAGGGTCCTGAGCAGGAGACCCCTTATCAAGAACTTTTATATGCTCTAATAGAACAATATAGTAGAGGTTGACTCAGACATTATGCTGCAAGTTCTCCTGAAATGACACATACACTTCTCCATTGAAATTTATAAGCACCAACTGTCATCACTTACCTCACTTAACACAGGTTCTTCACTGAAGACAGATTTTACCCAAAATTTAGAATTTAAAGATAGAGTGATCAATCCAGGAGGAGAAAGATTTCTCTAATAAGATATATTACAAAGTTTCTTATTTTCATGTGTATTATTTATTTATAAAATTAAAAGAACGGTTACCCTTTAAAAGGATTGTCCAGAACCAAACAAGTAAATACCTATCCGAGGAGTAGGTAATCAATATGAGATCTATGGAGTTCTGTGTGACACCCCAGGAGTCCGGTTGTCACAGTGGTATTGCCTTTTGGGAGTGTGATGCCATGCTTGGAAGCGAGGAAGATCCCTTTAACAGGTAACATGCCCATACAACACTATTCTGACTCCAGGTCAGAAGGGGGAGCTCTGATCCAGTTTGTGGGTGGCTTCCCTATATATTCTGGCTGGAGGAGGAGTTAGGAGTTCAGTTTGTCAGAGAGACAGGGACAGAGTGAGTCTGTCTGAGAGGAGTGGAAAGCTGGGGCCGTGCAGACATGAGGTTCTGCGGCTCCTGGGAAGGAAAGAGAAAGACAGAGCAGTCTGTAGGAAAGTGTGAAGGAGGAAGGAGCACAGAAGAAGTGAAGAGCTGGAGAGGAGCTGCGACTGAGCTTCCTCCACGCTGAAGTGCAGAATACCAGAGGCCGGAATTCTGAGGTTGTGGGGATAACTCTATGCCCCACAGCAGAAACCAGGGGGCAGGAGATTTAATGTCGCCTGTCCACCATTAACACTCGAAGACACAGCAGCATAGAGAGGCCTGAGTCATACCTAGAGACACCTGTAAAAAGGCTCTAGTTGCCTGCCATGTGGGTAGTGTCCTACTCAAGGGGACAGAGAGAGAGAGAGGACCTTGAGAGAAGCCTCAGGCAGCAAGGGACTACAACACAGCACAGTAAGAAGGCTTCCAACCCCACCTGGCTAAGGGGATTCCGAATCGCTTCCAAGCTGGCCGGACCTCACCTGTACCTGTGATCCGGTACCCTGGACTATGGCTGCATCATACCAGTAAAAGGTAAAGAGACTGCAATCTTGTGTCCTCTAATTCTTTCTGGCACCACACCATCTACCATCTTTGCCTACTACACCGGGAGCCCTGGGGACTAAGCTTCACCTGTCAGAAGCCATACCATCCCTGCTGCAGTACCCTTCACCCCAGTGGACCCCTTTAAGCAGCGTCAGTCATCCCTGACCGAATACCACAGGTGGCGTCACGAACAAACTTTATTCTTTATTCACAACAACCCCTTTAAAGACCTTTCCTTTTACTTAGACGCCCAGGGCCATGGGACACTGTCACTGTGACTACCCCATTAATGACCACCGGACCCGGTACGAGTAACCCCAGGGTCCTAGCGGGCGCTCCATTCTGATGCCAGGATCTGCTGGAAACAGCACCAATATTGGCCAAATGTCAGCAATGTAGAGGGTGGACACCACAGCTCCGCGTATAGTTTAGTGACTACTACTTACAAGCAAATCAGATTTTAGCTGATTGGTGAGGGTCCGACACCCATTACCCCACTGAACAGCTAACTGATCTCATGTTGATAACCCATCCCTTGTATTGTTCATCAATCGTTTAGTCCTGGACATCCCCTCTAAAGGGATGCAAACAAGCTCTGGAGGCAGAGTTATCTTCCAGGAGCCATCCTCCCCAGAGCCTGGAAGTGGTCACTTCTATAAAGTGATAAAAGATGATTTCTCAGCAACACATCTGATATGTTTTCAGCAGCCTATTACCTGTATGCCCATATTAATAGTTTAGATATGGCACATGTGGTGACAGACTACCTTTAAGTTATGTTGATTCGGTAACAAAAAACCAAGACTGTAGGATCACAGGCCGGTATGATATACTTGTTTGTCTTGGAAGCAAATAAACTGCAGAACTTTATCTATTATCTATGGAAAAATAAAAATTGGGACATCTACATGGATCAAGATAAAAATTTAAATGTTGCGGTCACGTGGATAAATGGCGCTGAAGCTGATGGAGAGCAATGGATTAGCAGCACTGTTATGAAAGAGAACTTATCAGGTAAGTAATGGTTGTTTTGCTATTTTCTACCATTTACTGACTTTTGGCGATTTTTTTAAGTCGAACCTGAAAGCCCCCTTAAAGAGACTCGGTCAGCAGGATTTTACCAAGATCAGACAGGGCCATATTAGCGCTGTCATACTGATTAAAACAATACGTCATGTGAAATCCATTTTTTCTATTTTCTTTAATCTTTGTTAGATCAATCTGCGCAAGCGCAGCCCGCAGCTAGGACTGGTGGTGGCTCCAGTAAAATGGCGCCGTGGCACTGAGCAAGCTACGCATGTGCAGCCACCGACCCAATTTTCCTGAAGATTTCCAAGAGCTCAGTCTGCGCAAGCGTAGCCCATGGCTAGGACAGATACACCCAGATACAGCAGAGGGGACGAAACAGAGCTGAAGACTCTACCCACAGTCTGGTCCACAGGCCCACATCGATGCACGAAGATATGAATACAAGGAAACTTCAAAATAGTGATTAAAGAAAATCTACAAAACGGATTTCTTCACCTGTGGTATCATTTTAATCAGTATGGCAGCGCGAATAGGGCCTTGTCTGTACTTTTCTTAGTAAAATCCTGCTGACAGGTTCCCTTTAATTATAATGTTGGCATCTTCTCAGGCTCAAATGCACAAGTGTGATTGCTGAAGAAGTAGTAAAAGATGTGTCTACATATGCAGCGGCATTGTGCACGTTATTGCTCTATGCACTGGGGAAAGGTCCTCACCTGGATATTACCATGTGTTTATTCTAGGACATCATGTGGCTATTTAAAGTGTAAGCAACCTATGATAAGGTAAGGTCAGTTCTATCTGGAAGTTTTACTGACACTCAGCATTTCTTGGTTTTATACTGTGTACATAATAAATCTGTCAGGTTTCTTTAATGTTTATGGTCCTGATTTTCCAGCTATAGAGAATCGTAGGGATGCTACATAAACCTGTAATATCAAACATAATTACCAACTTGTAGGAGTTTTACAAGTAAAATTATCAGATATGTCATGGTGAAGATAGTAATGTTGTGGGTGCAATAATTTGTATTCCTGAACTAAAAAGGTCAATACATGTTGAATACCTCTGTTACGACTTGGTTGTCAGGTGACCCGGGACCAGGGCTCCTTCCGTGTCCCTAACGCTAGGGGGCTCTCTAGCTCGCCCTATTCTCTGAGTTACTTCTGGAGGTGAAGATGCCAGGGCCACATACCTTGCCTTATCTAATGTATCCGCCCTCCGTCTGAACCCTTCCCCCACCCAGGGAAGAGGGGAGTTGCACATGAGTCCCTGAAAAAATAACATAAAGGTCCAAAGACCATAACCTTGAGGGAGTAGTGCATCCATAAGTGGACACCTGGAGGTCAGCATGCATCCATAAAGTGACTAAGGATAAAGTAACACCTGTCTATCTTTCATATAAAGTAGCAAAAGCGGAAGTAACTAGCAAAAGGTGCAATGCTTACCAGCAGATGAGTGGGAACAAGGGGGGTCGGATGGAGGGTCCCGACGCACGTTTAGCGGCTACTTGGGGCCGCTTTCTCCCCAGATGTATGGGCCCGTGTAGTGTTCTATATCCTATAAATCTAAAGTACAATGTTTCTCCTTTTGGGGAGTGACATGCTTGACATGCTAGTGTAAGAGGCCTATAAGCCATGCAATGCTCCTCTGGGAAATTAAATAAGCAAATTTCTTCTTTAGAGTGGAAGAGGACTTAAACTCTATCACCGCCTATTCCAAGTAGCAATTCTAAAAAGTCATTATCAACCCTTTAACGAGCCTTGCCACATGACTTAGGATAACGGCCAATCCAGATACTCAATTTGCACACACGGTGTTTGCATATTTAATTTCCCAGAGGAGCATTGCATGGCTTATAAGCCTACTTACAATGGCATTCCAGGCAGGTCCCTCTCCAAAAGAAGAAATGTTACCCTTTAGATCCAAGTCAGAAGCCTCTCATACAGGCAAATTAGATCTCAAACTTTGCAATGATGATGGGCAACACCCTGAAACACCATGTCTGCAAATTGAGATCCTGGTTTGGTTTTTACCTTAAGTCATATGACAAGGCTTGTTAAATGGTTGATATTCGCTTTAAGGATTTCTACTTCCAATAGGTGACACTAGAGTTCAAGTCCTTTTCCTCTCTGAAAAGATATTTTGCAGATCCTATAAAGGCATTCATGTTTCCCCCAATTCTGGCCCCTTCCTGTAATAATGTCTTCCATCCTGGGCTCCTTTCTGTAATAATATAATCCATCCTGGGCCCATTCCTGCAATAATGTTCCTCATCACGGGTGCCATCCTGTAATTATGTCCCCCATCCTGGGCACCTGCCAGTAATAATGTCCCTGATCCTGGGCTAATTCCTGGGATAATGTTCCCTATCCTGTCCCCTTCCTGGTATATTGTCCTTCATCCTGTACCCCTTCCAGTAATAATGCCTCCAATCCTGGCCACTTCCAGCACTAATGTCCCCCATCCTTGCCCTTTCCAGTAATAATGTCGCCCATCCTAGCCCCTTCCCCATGCTCGTATATAATGTCCCCAATCATGGCCCTTTCCTGTAATAATGTCCCCTGTCCTTAGCCTCTTCCTGGTATATTGTCCACCTTCCTGCGTCCCTTCCTGTTATAATGATCTTTGTTTGGCTGCTCTTCTCCAACATATTTAAAAAAAAAAGATTATTCTTACCTTTCTCAGCTCCCATGAAAAGCAGAGTCCTCTTCTATAGTTGGCACTGATGCCAGTAGCTGACATTACCTTGCCAACCATGGGAACACCAATGTCAGCTTCAAGCCTCGGATTGGCTTGGGGTATGTATTACCCTGCAGGGAGACGATGGGTCTTTGAGCCTGAATATATTTTAGCTGAATGTGGATCCTCTGACGCACATCCAGCTGAAATGGGAGCTGGCATCATCGGGCCCACCTCCTGCATGGGCTTGATCGTGGTCACACCCTTTGTGACCACGATCGTTGTGCCCCTTCATGAATAGTTCGGCCAAGCAAGAGGAAGAACAAAAGAATCAAATGTTGAAATTTAGGCTGCCGTCACACTAGCAGTATTTGGTCAGTATTTTACATCAGTATCTGTAAGCCAAAACCAAGAGTGGAACAAATAGAGGAAAAATATAACAGAAACATATGCACCACTTCTGTATTTATCACCCACTCCTGGTTTTGGCTTACACATACTGATGTAAAATACTGACCAAATACTGACAGTGTGACGGCAGCCTTACAATGACTGATCCTTGTCTCCTCCAACATCATCTGTAGGGAAAGCGGCAGTAAATCTCCATACACATAGGATGGTGGGTAAGTCCTGCTGAATTTGGCAGGTGAAACTGTTGTTACATTTCAGTCTGTGATAGTGCGTGCTAAATACCAAGTGGTATTGTGCATTATTATTGTTGTTATGCATCATTGTGTTTATTATTGTTGAGTTATTGGACTGCAAAAGTCCCATACATTGTTCTTACACAGAAGCCCTCTTGAGTCTGTGTCCACCCCTGGATACAATGGTGACCCTGCCTACAATGATGAACCCATACAATGAAGCCCTGTAGCCATCAATGTGAGTTATATAAACCATTATGTCACGGGTATACTGTGACAGAGAGAGGTCAGACGTTAGCAGTGTCTGGTGACACATACACCTGTGGTAGTTAGAACGGCTTCACCATCCTATTAGCACTTCTGGCTTGCCTTGCTCTGGTGCTGCAAAGGTTAAACTGCTTAGTTGGACTTCTGGAGATCTCTGTCTTGGGTTGTATCAGCTGTTGGGTTTGCTACTCCCAGCAGGTATAAGAACCCTCCTTCTTGCTTCTGATCTTGCCAGTCATAGTTACAACTACCTGGTTTGGAGTTGAAGGAGTGAGTTTAGTGTTTGGAGTAAGGCGGTTGGAGAGTTTTTCAGGAGATTACTGCATGGAGTTGGTTTGCATGTTTATCCTTATCCTCTCCCATTCGGTTTCTTCCTTTCCATTCCCTTTAACACTGTGAGTGTATTTGTATGAAAAATGATAAGGTTGTGGCTCTTGGAATCCATCAATGAAAAATCTAAATTAATTTCTTGATAATAAACAGGGGTTGTCTGGTGAATAAAGTTGCCACATATCAATAGTATACGTGACAAATTATAGGTTGATTGGGTTTGACCACTGAGACCCCCTAAAATCAGCAGAATGGGACACTTCTATGCCTAATGGAGATTAATGGAGCATGTGTACTTCCACTCCTTTCTAATAGGGATAGAAGCTTCATGTTCTGCCAATCAATGCAGATCCCAGCCACCAGACCCCCACCAATTTAAAAAATGTCACCAATATTGTATATAGGTGGTAGCATCTTTTTACCAGACAGCCTCTGTAATGCCCAAAATAGGTTGGTTACTAAAAAATGCAGAGACGTCTTTCTGTTGTTATGTAACTACCAGCTCTCTGCCAAAACCTGACGTGTAACCACTAAGCGTAGTGCCTCATTGTTATGTGTAGCTACCAAACTTGCACCCACTTTAATAGACCGTAAGTTTAAATGTATGTTCACATGTAACTTTTTTCCAGCAATTTTGCCGTTTTACAGTACAAGCAAAGTGAATGAGTTTCCTGCAGTCTCATGTCCATGCTGCTTATTTTTTACATTGGAGCAAATTAAAATTTGCAGCATGTCAATTCTTTCAGAGTTTTTGCAGCTTTTTTCACCCATTCAAGCTACTGTGTAAAAAAGTATAAAAATAAAAAAACGAATGAAAAACACAGCAAAAATGCCTCAAAGATTCCCCTTTTTTTATGCATCGATTTTCCTGCCAAGTGACACGTTTTTGATGCAGAAATGTCTGCAGAACATTTTTATCATGTTCATATACCTTGCTCTGGTTTCCACCTGGAAAGTAAACATTGTTTCTGTTGAACCTCTCTGTGTCTGTGTTACTCACTGTGTCATCCTCAAGTGGGGTACAGTGTTAAAGGAGTGATCCAGGACTATTAATTTTTTTATTATGAGCTGAAGAACTACCTGACCGTCGTGCCCGGCGTCGGTCTCTACCAGTGCAGTGCGGTGACAGACCAGCCCTGACAGTGATTCAGTAGCTTTCACTGATGTCATGTGGACAGAGCAGCAGCTTCCCGTCTGCTCTCTGGATGGAGCATGACTGCTAATGTTACGTGCCTAACTGTGGGGAGCCGGCTGTCAATCAACATGTCTTCGGCAGTCACGCCCCATCGATAGAGCAGCCCGGAACAAGAAGCGCTGTTCTGTTGACGTTATTCTGTCAATGATGTACATGGGTGAGATGTGACTGAGGGATGTGAACATGGATCTCTGTATAGGAATGGAAGATAGTGTTACTCGCTAACTTGTGATCCTACTCTTGATGAGCTGCATGTGAGAATTCCAGAAGGATGATGCAGTGATGAATTCCACAGGTTTTATTCACAGAACTTTGATGAGATGAGGTGAGATATCAGGGATGACGAGGGGATGAAGATGAGGTAGAAGTTAGTACTGTAGGTTACAGCTGGTTTTAGAAGCATGAGGTTTGAGCTGATATTAGAAGCACAAACAAAGATCTGATATTAGAAGCCGGAAGTTAAAGTTGTTACTAGAAGCACGAGGTTAAAGCTGATATTAGAAGCATGAGGTTAGTGGTAACAAGAGAATCCTTTCTCCAGCACTGAAGCATGTGTTGTCCAAGATGGCATTGACCACAAGAAGGAAGTGAGGTAAAGGTAGAAGGAGTTGCAGAAAGAAAGGTATTATAGGTAAAACACAGTAATAATACATGACCAACATAATATAACAATGGCCAGTACATGGCAGCAAAGTACAACAAAAATATAATAGATGACAGAATTAAACCATATAACATTAGGCAAATGTTTCTGTAATGCCTGAAAGTCTTTGCAAAAGATTAGCTAACAGCACAGACGTGGAGCAGCTGAATTACCGTAAGGAGATGTCAATGACCATTCTGAGCCGCTGATAGGTTGAACAATCAGGTAGTAGCTAAGGCCCCTTGAAAAAAATAATAAAATAGTCCTGAATAACCCCTTTAAAGTAGTAGGCACTGTTTATCCAATTATACCCTCACAGAGTTTGCATTTATGCCCGGGAACTGCAAATTCCACCCTTGAATATGTACGTGTCCTCTAAATTGGTGAAACAGCTTACACTTTAATTCCATTTGCTCTTGAGAAACTATTGCAGCCTGCCAGGACTGTCCAACTACATAACTACATGGCTCCGTGTCGTCTATACCTTTGTTTTCCAGTAATATATGAAATTCCTTTCAGTTTATGGATTGAACTTCTTTTCATGTAAACTTTTTATATATTTGCTTTAGTGATTGTGTGACCTTTTTACTGCTAAATTTACTATACACTGGAAATTACTTGTAATTGTTTTATGTCAGCAGGGGCGTAACTACCGCGGTCGCAGGGGTCGCAATTGCGACGGGGCCCGCAGTGCTTAGGGGCCCCGACTCTGAGCTACAAAATGGGCCGCCGGCCCTTTAAATAAACCTTCTTTACAGGCCCTAGTGCGCGTGCACTCTCTCAGTGCACGCGCGATCACGGGTGGGACTGCACTTGTCCTGCAGCAGAGCCCCTCCACCCCAGAGAGCCGCACACCGTCCACAACTATGGCTGCAGCTGCTCTGTGCACGCAGGACCTGTGATGAGGTCACAGGAGGGGAGGAGTCGGAGTCACATGATCAAAGGCTTCCGTGTAGTGCAGGACAGTAGTGCAGTGCTGGTCGTCATCTTGCTGGAGGAGGGTAAGCTTTTGTGTGAGGTCAGGATGGGTTTGTGTGGATGTAGCAGAGCAGTGTGTGTATGAGGTGTACAGAGCGGAGCTGTGTGTGTATGAGGTGAGCGGAGCCGTGTGTGTATGAGGTGTACGGAGCAGAGCCGGGTGTGTATGAGGTGTACGGAGCGGAGCCGGGTGTGTATGAGGTGTACAGAGCGGAGCTGTGTGTGTATGAGGTGTACGGAGCGGAGCCGGGTGTGTATGAGGTGTACAAGGCAGAGCTGGGTGTGTATGAGGTGTACGGAGCGGAGCCGTGTGTGTATGAGGTGTACAGAGCGGAGCCGTGTGTGTATGAGGTGTACGGAGCGGAGCCGTGTGTGTATGAGGTGTACGGAGCGGAGCCGTGTGTGTATGAGGTGTACGGAGCGGAGCCGTGTTTGTATGAGGTGTACAGAGCGGAGCCGTGTGTGTATGAGGTGTACGGAGCGGAGCCATGTGTGTATGAGGTGTACGGAGCGGAGCCGGGTGTGTACGAGGTGTACGGAGCGGAGCCGGGTGTGTACGAGGTGTACGGAGCGGAGCCGTGTGTGTACGAGGTGTACGGAGCGGAGCCGTGTGTGTACGAGGTGTACGGAGCGGAGCCGTGTGTGTACGAGGTGTACGGAGCGGAGCCGTGTGTGTATGAGGTGTACGGAGCGGAGCCGTGTGTGTACGAGGTGTACGGAGCGGAGCCGTGTGTGTACGAGGTGTACGGAGCGGAGCTGGGTGTGTACAAGGTGTACGGAGCGGAGCTGGGTGTGTACGAGGTGTACGGAGCGGAGCATGTGTGTACGAGATGTACGGAGCGGAGCCGTGTGTGTACGAGGTGTATGGAGCGGAGCCGTGTGTGTATGAGGTGTGCAGAGCGGAGCCGTGTGTGTATGAGGTGTGCAGAGCGGAGCCGTGTGTGTATGAGGTGTGCAGAGCGGAGCCGTGTGTGTATGAGGTGTGCAGAGCGGAGCATGTGTGTACGAGGTGTACGGAGCGGAGCCGTGTGTGTACGAGGTGTATGGAGCGGAGCCGTGTGTGTATGAGGTGTGCAGAGCGGAGCCGTGTGTGTATGAGGTGTGCAGAGCGGAGCCGTGTGTGTATGAGGTGTGCAGAGCGGAGCCGTGTGTGTATGAGGTGTGCAGAGCGGAGCATGTGTGTACGGAGCGGAGCCGTGTGTGTACGAGGTGTATGGAGCGGAGCCGTGTGTGTATGAGGTGTGCAGAGCGGAGCCGTGTGTGTATGAGGTATACGGAGCGGAGCCGTGTGTGTACAAGGTGTACGGAGCGGAGCTGGGTGTGTACAAGGTGTACGGAGCGGAGCTGGGTGTGTACAAGGTGTGCGGAGCGGAGCTGGGTGTGTACGAGGTGTACGGAGCAGAGCTGCGTGTATGAGGTGTACGGAGCGGAGCTGGGTGTGTACGAGGTGTACGGAGCGGAGCCGGGTGTGTATGAGGTGTACGGAGCAGAGCCGGGTGTGTACGAGGTGTACGGAGCGGAGCCGGGTGTGTACGAGGTGTACGGAGCGGAGCCGTGTGTGTACGAGGTGTACGGAGCGGAGCCGTGTGTGTACGAGGTATACGGAGCGGAGCCGTGTGCAAGGTGTACGGAGCGGAGCCGGGTGTGTAAGAGGTGTACGGAGGGGAGCCGCATGTGCAATGTGTACGGAGCTCAGCCGCATGTGTAGGAGTAACTATGTGTGGCCATTATACTGTAGGCAATATCATGTGTGGCCATTGTACAGTATGGAGCACTATGTGTGGCCATTGTACAGTATGGAGCACTATGTGTGGCCATTGTACAGTATGGACAGGGGCGTAACTACCGCGGTTGCAGTGGTCGCCATTGCAACCGGGCCCAGCAGGTCAGGGGCCCGGGGCCAGCAGGTCAGAGCAGGGCCGGACTGGCCATCGGGCACTTCTGGCAAATGCCAGAAGAGCCGGTGCCAGTCATGGGCCGCTCGATCCGCCTCCCCCCGCCGCCGACGACTCACCCCCCCTGCCGTCGCATTCAACTATACCGGCGTCTATGACGCCGGTACAGTTGAATGCAATGACGGAGGAGAGAGCGTCTACAGATGCTCCCTCTCCCATCATTCCGCGCTCTGCCTCTGACACTGCGGGTGCGCGATCCCGGGCAGACTGCAGCCGAGCCTGAGACCGGAGCAGGAAGCAACGCTGGCAAGAGGAAAGGTAAGGAGAGTGGGGGGGGGGGGGGGGGGGGGTGGGGCGAGAGATGCGGGCTGTGCTGGATAGACCACTGTGCGGGCTGTGCTGGATAGACCACTGTGCGGGCTGTGCTGGATAGACCACTGTGCGGGCTGTGCTGGATAGACCACTGTGCGGGCTGTGCTGGATAGACCACTGTGCGGGCTGTGCTGGATAGACCACTGTGCGGGCTGTGCTGGATAGACCACTGTGCGGGCTGTGCTGGATAGACCACTGTGCGGGCTGTGCTGGATAGACCACTGTGCGGGCTGTGCTGGATAGACCACTGTGCGGGCTGTGCTGGATAGACCACTGTGCGGGCTGTGCTGGATAGACCACTGTGCGGGCTGTGCTGGATAGACCACTGTGCGGGCTGTGCTGGATAGACCACTGTGCGGGCTGTGCTGGATAGACCACTGTGCGGGCTGTGCTGGATAGACCACTGTGCGGGCTGTGCTGGATAGACCACTGTGCGGGCTGTGCTGGATAGACCACTGTGCGGGCTGTGCTGGATAGACCACTGTGCGGGCTGTGCTGGATAGACCACTGTGCGGGCTGTGCTGGATAGACCACTGTGCGGGCTGTGCTGGATAGACCACTGGGCGGGCTGTGCTGGATAGACCACTGGGCGGGCTGTGCTGGATAGACCACTGGGCGGGCTGTGCTGGATAGACCACTGTGCGGGCTGTGCTGGATAGACCACTGGGCGGGCTGTGCTGGATAGACCACTGTGCGGGCTGTGCTGGATAGACCACTGTGCGGGCTGTGCTGGATAGACCACTGTGCGGGCTGTGCTGGATAGACCACTGTGCGGGCTGTGCTGGATAGACCACTGTGCGGGCTGTGCTGGATAGACCACTGTGCGGGCTGTGCTGGATAGACCACTGTGCGGGCTGTGCTGGATAGACCACTGTGCGGGCTGTGCTGGATAGACCACTGTGCGGGCTGTGCTGGATAGACCACTGTGCGGGCTGTGCTGGATAGACCACTGTGCGGGCTGTGCTGGATAGACCACTGTGCGGGCTGTGCTGGATAGACCACTGTGCGGGCTGTGCTGAATAGACCACTGTGCGGGCTGTGCTGGATAGACCACTGGGCGGGCTGTGCTGGATAGACCACTGGGCGGGCTGTGCTGGATAGACCACTGTGCGGGCTGTGCTGGATAGACCACTGGGCGGGCTGTGCTGGATAGACCACTGGGCGGGCTGTGCTGGATAGACCACTGGGCGGGCTGTGCTGGATAGACCACTGGGCGGGCTGTGCTGGATAGACCACTGGGCGGGCTGTGCTGGATAGACCACTGGGCGGGCTGTGCTGGATAGACCACTGTGCGGGCTGTGCTGGATAGACCACTGTGCGGGCTGTGCTGGCACCCAACACCATGTTGCAGTGCAGGAGATTCCTCCTGCACGGCAACAGTCCGAGGCGTATCTAGGGGAAGGGGGCAGCCGGGGCACGTGAGAGACAGGAAGCAGCTCCAGTCATCACGATGAGACAGCTTCTCAGTCTGTATTTTTCCCCCCTCATACATCTCATGTACGTCTGAATGAGATCGTATTTAAGAGAAAGCCAAAATAACCCCGGGACAGAAGGCGAGAGCAGGGGGGAGGTGCGGGACAGAGCCGCTTTAGTCAGGAGAAGCTGAGGAGCTGCAGCCGGTTTACATCAGCCACCCCTGTACCAGAGAGGAGATTGTGAGTTGTGTATATGAGCTGGTATCTCTGGTGTGTGTGTGTGATATCTGTAGTATGTGTGTGTGTGATATCTGTAGTGTGTGTGTGATAACTGTAGTATGTGTGTGTGTGATATCTGTAGTATGATGTGTGTGTGATATCTGTAGTATGTCTGTGTGTGTGTGTGTGATATCTGTAGTGTGTGTGTGATATTTGTAGTGTGTGTGTGATATCTGTAATATGATGTGTGTGATATCTGTAGTGTGTGTGTGTGTGTGTGTGTGAGATATCTGTAGTATGTGTGTGATATCTGTATGTGTGTGTGTGTGTGTGTGTGTGTGATATCTGTAGTGTGTGTGATATCTGTAGTGTGTGTGATATCTGTAGTGTGTGTGATATCTGAAGTGTGTGTGATATCTGTAGTGTGTGTGATATCTGTAGTGTGTGTGATAACTGATGTGTGTGTGATATCTGTAGTATGATGTGTGTGTGTGTGTGATATCTGTAGTGTGTGTGTGATATCTGTAGTATGTGTGTGTGTGAGGCAGCGGCGTAACTACCACGGTCGCAGCTGCAAGCGGCTCTGGCAGGTCAGGGGGCCGTGTGTCCCCTTCAGCCTGTCTCCCTTATGCTTGTGTCCCCATGTGCCAGTCTCCCTTGCCCATTAGTCACTGTGTGTCCCCATGTGCCTGTCTCCTATGTCCCCTTGTGCTTGTGTCAGTCTCCTTTGTCCCCTTGTGCTTGTGTCAGTCTCCTTTGCCCACTAGTCCCTGTGTGTCAGTCTCCCTTTCCCACTTGTCCCTGTGTGTCCCCTTGTGCTTGTATCCCTTGTCCCCTTGTGTCAGTCTCTTGCCCACTAGTCCCTGTGTGTCCCCTTGTGCCTGTCTCCCTTTTCCCCTTGTGCTTGTCCCTTATCCCCGTGTGTCTCCTTGTATCAGTCTCCATTGCCCACTAGTCCCCTTGTATCAGTCTCCCTTGCCCACTATTCCCCGTGTCAGTCTCCCTTGCCCACTAGTCCCTGTGTCCCCGTGTGCCAGTCTCCCTTGTCCACTAGTCCCCGTGTGCCCTTTGTGTCAGTCTCCCTTGCCCACTTGTCCCCGTGTGCCCCTTGTGTCAGTCTCCATTTTCCCCTTGTGTCAGTCTCCCTTGCCCACTAGTCCCCTTGTATCCTTCTCCCCTGCCTCCTAGCCCCCATGTGTCCCCTTGTGCCTGTCTTCCTTGCCCCCTTGTGCCCTCTCCCCACCATTTGCTCGTGTCTTTCTCACTGCCCCTGTATGGAGGGGCTGCATTATACTATGAGGGGGGCTGCATTGTATTCTACGGGGGTTACATTGAATTTTATGGCGGGGGGGGGGGGCCCCATTTGGAAGTTCGCACCGGGGCCCATAACTTTGTAGTTACGCCACTGTATGTCAGAGTATGTTAGACAGACAGTAGTCTATAGTCACTGATTAGTAACCAAAAACTGACTATATATTAACTGGAAAACTAAACAGAGTAAAACTATGAGAGTAAAGAGATGTGTCATGGTCCTACTAACTTGACGCATTTTACTTTACCAACTTTATCTAACATTTAATTGCTAATATCTTTCTGATATATTATCACTATTCAGTTCCTCAGCCTTTGCATTCTCTTTAGGAAGTCGGCATTGTTTATTGGCAGACTTTAGTGGCAATGCACGTGAACCTGTCGGCAGGATTTTGCTCAGCGATCCCTCAGTGACCTGCCCCCTGTTTTACATACTGCATATCATATTGTGGGGCTACCACAAAAAAAAAAATTGTCATTCATCAAAATGGCGCTGTAGCATGATACAATGCCTTATATGCATTTATGATTTAGTCCTATACTATTGTGGGGAAACCGGTGGCGGCACCTGCGCAGTAGCATCTATCACATTCCGTTATGATGGAACTAAATTTTATTTTTCTTTAGCAAAATGGCGCCAGCGTCGTCGCTTGCGCAGGTGCATCTCCTACTGCACTGGCGCCATTTTGATGAAAATATATATATTTTGTACCCCACTATAGTATAGGAATAAGGCATAAATGCATATAAGGCATTATATCATGCTACAGCGCTGCGGTGCCATTTTGATGAATGTTAATTTTTTTTAATCCCACAATATTATATGCAGTATGTAAAATAGTGGGCAGGTCAGTGAACGATCAGTAACCTGTCATAAGCCTATACAGATGTATATGTAAGCAGGGCGCCACATAAAGCCCCGCCCATAGCCCCACCAAAGCCCCTCCCACAGGCTGCCCACAGCTCCATCCACAGGCCGCACCAGAGCATAATAATCTCATTAACTCAAAACTACAAAAACAGGTTAAACAACAATCACAAGTTGGAGTTCATCACCCCAGGTAGCATTTTATTCAGTATAACAGCGTCCCCCGGCCATCGCTTCAAGGTCTAGGCTGATGTTATAAATCTTCAGGGTGCTTTGCAGCCGGGACACCCAGTCGGAAAGTGGCATATTATTGCCGTCAAACTTTGGTAGCACACTAAATATGGTGCCCATAGGGAGTGTCCTTGCAGGGGTTCCACCAATGCCCACAGCATCTCCAATAACATTAGCATTCCCGCCGTTGCTGTCTGCTGCCTCCATCCTGGTGACAGTACCCTGCTCGCAGCGCCACTTGAGTGATGGCCGGGGGACCACGACAGCCCGCAGCTGTCTGCCTTCTCTTTCTGGCTATAAAATATAAGGGGACCTCACGTCATTTTTTTGGGGGGTCCCCGTATTTTAATAGCCAGTAAAGGCTATGCAGACAGCTGCGGGCTGATATTCATAGCCTGAGAAGGGGCCATGGGTATTAGCCCCTTCTCAGGCTACAAATATTGGCCCCCCGGCGGTCGGCTTTCCCCCTCTAGCCAAGAAATTTGCGTGGGAGCCCACTCCATTTTTTTTTTCATTTTTTTTTTTTTACTGAAACATATTGTTCATTAAGAAACATGGATTTGGATATATGTATGGATATATCTATGGAAATATCTATGGATATATGTATGGATATATGTATAGATAGATATAGATATATGGATAGATACTGTATAAGTCTGTATGTATCTATCTATCCCATATCTATCTATCTATCTATCTATCTATCTATCTATCTATCTATCTATCTATCTATCTATCTATCTATCTATCTGTGTGTAATGGAGTGTGGGTTGGACAAATGTAAAAGAGGAGGTAGGACAGAAATGACATCACAAATAGATAGAGGAGGGAGGGGTGTGTTTTGGAGAGGGTGTGCTAGGTTCGAGTTTACAGGCCAGTGCAATGCATCATGAAACTTGTAGTGTTAGAGTACAATAAGTCGGGAGAAAGGAAATTGTCGATTAACCCCATGAGAGCTGGATCCAGCACTGAGGATGTGCTGCTGCAGCATGATAAAAGGTAATATTGCTAAAACAAACACAGTGGATGTTATGAGTGGCACATAACAGCAAGATTTATGAAAAAAAAAGTTATAGTATTGGACAACTTCTTTAATTCCTTCATTCACTTTTGGACCCAATGATAAGCAGTTTGCATCTTGATCCAGGTTACAGATGTGTATTTCCAAATAATATAGGCTGGATGTGAGACTGTGTATCCAGGGAGCTGCAGTTTGTTTTCATTAGTTCATAAGTCAGCATTGCTTCTACCCTGCACTTATTTCCAGTTTGTGTGATTATCTTATCTACATACTGTTTTCTCTGCCTTCCCTGAGACTGCAAATGCTTTCCCCTCTCAACACTTTTCAGAACTGTGTAAAAACAGGCTTTATTTTGCTATTTCTAACACTGATATGAGGAAGAAGGATGCAGAGAAAGCTATCACAACTGAGCAGGAGCTTTCACAGATTTGCATCAGTTTTGCAAATCACTGAACTAAAGGACTTTTCACCACTCTACAGCAGAAAAGTGGAAGAAAATGTTTAAAGGGAATCTGTCATGTCCACAAGTGCTATTAACTATATAGGGTCAATCTGCAGGTTGACCCTAGCCGCACCGGTACACCTCTATGTCTAAAATCGATGGCTCCTAGAAGGAAAAAAGTTCATTTTCCAGATTTTGGTGAGAATACCTCGAACTTACTGACTTATTGAATTGCATTAAAATCATCAATCGATTTACGCCTTTTTTCAAGTTGCCTTTTTTAGTTTAGATTTTTTTTTAATTTCTACATCAATGTTGCTTTCCCAGAGGTTTCATACAGATTTATGAAAGATAACATTACAAGAGTTTTACTGACAAACAGACAATTCACCCAGATTTCACAAGGTTCTCCATACCTCATAAAGCAAACTGGTAGAGATGACGAAAGAAGAAGAAATCTTTATTAATGTGAGAGGCGCCTGTCAGTCTGTATAACCTGCCGCAGGTTCATCTCTTCCCTTTAAGCACAGCTCGGGCAGATTCTAGTCACCTGATAAAGAGGAGACATCAGTCACGGCCGCAATAAAACTCTTCTTAGGCTATATGCCCACGTTGCAGAAATGCTACGTAAATGTCCACAGCATTTCCGCAACTCCCTGCATTTTCCCGCAAAACACAAGCGTTTTTAGCTTGCAGAATGCTTGCCTTTTCCAAGCGATTTGAAGCATCGCTTGGAAAAGGGATTGTCAGGTTGGTCACACTTGTCAAGCATAGTGCTTGACAAGTGTGGCCAACTTTTTACTATTGATGCTGCCTATGCAGCATCAATAGTACAAGATAGAATGTTAAAAATAATTAAAAACATAATAAATATGGTTATTCTCACCTTCTGACGGCCCCTGATCTCCTCATTCCGTTCCCAGGGATGCTTTGCGAGAAGGACCTTTGTGACATCACGGTTGTGTGACCGCGACATCATCTCAGGTGATTCGCGCAATGCATCCCTGGGAACGGAAGCCACCGCGTGCACCGCTGAGAGACGGGAGGACTCCGGGGGCCATCAGAAGGTAAGTATATCCCTATTTTTAGTTTAATTCTTTTTTTTTTACAGGAAGGGCCTGGAGGAGAGTCTCCTCTCGTCCAGACAATGGGTTCCATCTGCACATGAATCGCTCACTTTATGCATGGTGGGCATAGCCACATGCGTAAAGTGAGTGTTTCAGTGCAATCCTTTGGCGGCGGAATTGCCGCTGTTCTGCAGAAATAATGAACATGCTGCAGATTTTACCACTATGCGATTCCGCAGCGGGAAAATCCGTAGCATGGGCACAGCAACTGCGGAATCCCATAGGATTGCATGGGAATGCTGTTTTTAAGCATTTCCACTGCGGCAAAAACGCGGCAGAAACGCATAAAAAACGCACTGTGGGCACACAGCCTTAGTGTCAGAGCAGGAGAATGTATTAAAGTTTTTTTTGTATATTGTTTTATTTAAAACACCATTCCAGTATTTCTTTTTTACCGCTGGAGTGGCGCTTTGAATCTAAGCTCTTGCACTTAGTCTCAGACTTGTATGCCGCCATTTTCGCATTTTATTGCCACTGATACCAATAGTCTCCAACAGTTTGTAAAACAACAGATCACTCCAGTGTTTCATGGAGCGCGTCAGAGGTCACTCTTCAGTGTAAGTCTATGACTGCGGAGACCCCAACCAACATTCACCATGATCCCTCCCGCACATAACCCTTAGACGTACTAATATTACCAGAACACTAAATTGATGGGTGAAGGTCAGTCACAGCTTTATTAAAGCATTTCTTATAACTGTCAACATATTTTTTTAACCACTTAGAAAGGCACATAAATTAATTAACCATGCTCGCCGCCAAATGCCCTGTTGTCAATTCACAGGCAAGTTCGCCGACGAGCCGTACCCATGTGTCCTTTCTTTAATTCCCGCCACGGAAGGATCATGTGTACTTATACATGACTCCGACCCCCACCCATCAACAACAAAGCCTGCTCAATTCCATCTTGTAGCCCTGATAGAAAGATATCAAGCCCAATATCTGTAAGATGGACGCCATCGGGCCTTAATAGCGGTCTGTAATCCCCTTCTAACTGCCTGTGCCTTATAACCACACCAAGCCTTTCTCTGACAAATTTCGATATCCGGGCATTGATTGTCATCCTGGTGCGCTCTACAGCCATGCCGTCTCTGGCACCATGCCAGACCGCCCGAGGAACCATTTCGGACCAGACGAATATAAGTTCTTGAAAGAAACTGTGAAAACAGACTATATCTACATCATTGTTATCAATTCAGCAATTTTGTAAGCACACAGGTCGTTACCGCCGGCATGTAGAACCAGCACTACCGGACCCCTGGCTTCTCTTGAGATGTCCACTACTTCGGGTAAAACTTGCGGCCACTGCAAACTTCTTATAAACCGCCAAGTAAAATTCAGGCCTCGAAATCCCAAGTTCCTCCCACCTGGGCGACACTCAGCAGTTTGGCCAGCCCAAAATATGTAGGAGTGGCCTAACAGCCACATGGTTGGACTGCCAGCACCTGTAAATAAAGATGACAGCGTTAATTTAATAAATCCAGCCGGATATACCTCGAAAAAAAAGCTGAACGCCATCTGCCGATCCTCTGCACCTCTGAGTCGAGCAAACCTGCTTTGGTCGCCTCCGTTGCAGCACCAATTTGAAATGAGTGAGTACCGTAATCCCGAACTGATACCCTTGATGCCGTCAAACACTTGCCAAATAATGCTTAAAATTGATACCTCGTCAACGGCGAACCATCTAGGTAAGTAAAGAAGAACCTCCCGCTGCGTCTAACCTCCAAATAAGCATTAATTAATCGAACAGAGCAAATTTGCCCTGCATCTGGATGTATCAGCAACCATGTACCTCTACCGGCTGGAACTGTCTTTGACTTACGAAGGCGAAGGCGTATTGCCTCCTTCACTAAAACCATGTCATCACATAATAACCCTCCCTTTAAACTACTCTTTGACTGGGGGATGAGCTCGCTAATACGAAGCGCCCCAAAGAAAGCTAAACCAAATGCAGCGGATACTAATAGTGACTCAAATTGGGAGATGCATATAACATTTGAGATGCTCAGAATGCTATGAAGGAGGGCTAAAGAAATGGGGCGCCTGCATTCACGACTTGGCTGCACCCGCTTCCACCCTTTCATCGCCTGTCTGATAAGAAATGTTTTTGTCACATCGACCCATCCTAGTAATTGAAAATAAAATGCTAAGCCAGATAAACGCTGCTGCGCAGATGAACCCGATATGGCCTTGTCTCGAAGCTGACTAATAAATTTGACCGTAACTTCCAATCTGCATTTGTCAGACACATGTACTGGCCTTCCTCCTATCAATAAGCACCATTCCTCCCATGCCTTACCGTAAGACTGCCAGGTCGATGGGACAACTGAAGAACGGACCAGCGGCATCAGCTGTTCGCCACTGCATCCCAGAGAGAAAGGGGGCAAGGCAAGCCCACCAGGTGTGCATTGGGAAAACTGTTCCTGAAGACCTGCCAATCAAAATGTGATAGCATGTCAGCCAGTACGTTATTAGAAACTGTCATTTGTTGAGCCCGGGGCCATATATTATAATTCAGGCATAACAGAGCCAGATGGCGGAGCAGGCATAAAATTGAAAGAGACGTTCATGACATGAAATTTATGCAAAGTGCGGTTTTGGGGTGTGTGGTCTGAAAAACAAACTTTTTGTTAGCTAAACTGTCAAACCACAGCTCGACCGACACAACTATTGCAAACAGTTCACAGAAGATGGGATCACGACAAAAGCCAAGCGTTTGCCAGGATGCTGGCCAGTTGTCTTTACACCATTGATTACCAAATACTGCTAAAAAACCCGAAGATACGTCTGCACTTGTAAATAACTCCAGATCCTGGCTCAAAATCTATTTTGGCATGAAGCACATGTGACAATTGTACGTCCGCAGGAAGGACTTCCAAACCTCAAGGTCCACCAGCATGGACTTGGTGACACGCAGTCTATGACTCGGTTGTGACACACATCTGGTAGCCAAAGACATGAAGACGTGAAAAACAGGCATAACTCTGCAGGAAAAAACTAATAAACCCAACAGCGATTGCATTTGTTGCAATATTACCTTCCGCACTGAGATAAAACCTTCAATTAAACTCAACGTTTTTAAAAAATTTTCAGCTGGCAATCGAAATACCATAGAAACCGTGTCAATCTCTATGACCAAAAATGTCAACGTTTGAACGGGACCAATCGTCTTTTCTGCAGATAAAAGTATACCGAAATCGTGAGCTATCTTTTTGAATTTGTTAATTAATATTGCGCATAGGTCAGAATTTTCAGGGCCCACAAAAAGAAAATCATCCAGGTAGTGCGTAACAGCATTACAGCTTGTCTCATAATGCACTAGCCAATCCAAAAACAAACTAAAAAGTTCAAAATAGTAGCAAGAGATAGAACATCCCATAGGGAGACACATATCATAGTAGTAATTGTCATCTTCTCGACAGCCTAACAGGTGAAAACAATCAGGATGAACCGGTAATAACCAAAAAGCGGAGTCAATGTCCGCTTTAGCTAGTCAGGCTCTAGGGCCTGCATCCCGTACCATGGCTACTGCTCGGTCAAATGATGCGTATGATACTGAAGCATCCTCCAGTAATATACCATCATTAACAGAGTTACCTCTAGGGTAAGACAGGTGGTGAATCATTCGAAACGTGCCAGGTTCTTTCTTAGGGACGACCCCCAAAGGGGAAACCCTAAAATTTGGAAAAAGCGGGGATAAAAAAGGCCCAGCCATTCTGCCTAATGCTACTTCATTCGCAATTTTTTCTCAAAGAATTTCCGGATGCACAGCTGCAGATTTCAAATTTTTGGAAAGGGATATTGCACGTTGAGGTTTAAACGGAATGAAAAAAACGTACGTAAAACCAAAACGTATTTGCCCAGCCGCATCTTTTTTATGGTACCGATTTAGCCATCGGCCCATCACGATTACGATCACCGGGGCCCTTGCGATCGGTTTGCTGTGGTTTGGATGGCAATTTTCCTGCCGGGCGAGGACACTTTGCGGCGGGGTGAGCCCCCCCCCCTATGCAGAGCATTCATGCTTGAACTTACACATGCCGTAGAATCGGCAATGCCCTTTCATTAAACAGCCAACAGGCTCCGGGTCTACGTACGACCACTGAATTAGTGCCTGTTGATGTGTGTCCAGTAGTCGGTGTTGAAAAGGGGGACTGTTTTTGAGATAACATGAGGCAGAGCCGGACATCAGTCGCATTCACCCCCCATCCCAATTCAGGTAGGAGACCCAAGCGCCTCCTAAATTCCTCATCATATCGCCACCAGGCAGTACCCCCATGCGCCCTGTAGGAATTGTAAATCATATCTTGATAGATAAATAATTCAGAACAACGTTCAGGGTGCTTCTGACCCATAATTCATCCTAATACTGCAAAAGCCTGTAACCAATTGTTTATTATTTTAGCCACTTTTTGCTTAGACCTATCAAAAACCCTCTCAGCTGGCCGTCTTTCTTTATCGACCGTGTGCTGATCTACTGAAATCAAAGACCAAATATCAAAATATTCATTTTTCCAGATCTTAATTTTGGTATCTTCATCTACATGAGAACCAAGCGCCCTAACCCCACAATAAAAAGCATCTTTATGCACGCTGGCCAATGACTTAATTTTTGAATCATCTTTTTCCAGACAATTCACCTTCGGTATCTAATCCATCATTGCTTTAAGAACAGCCATTAATGTAGCACCATCCGCATAATTAACACTTGACATTGAACACTCACCAGAACCAGCAGCTGGAGGAGGGACTCCCATAGATGGAGGAACTCCGGCTCCAGTGTATGCAGATGAAAATTTGAGACCCTGGTTTGCAGCCCCAGGAGGTACACTCGGCTCGACCAGGCTGTAAACCCTTGATGCTGCTCTTGACTCTCTTCTCTCTCAAGGAGGGCCAGACTCTCTATCGGGACTCGCCGACACGCTGGACATCTCAGATTATGACGATGGTGAGCGTCGCCTCGAGGACCGAGACTTAACAAATCTACAAGATCTTGATCTCCTATTTGAGTGAACAAAATGCCTCTTATGTCGGTCGGACGTGCGGTGGCTACAGCGTAAATGTAGGGACGAGGAAGATGATGAATACGACCTACTGCGCCTACGCCTAGGCCACTGAGGTACCGTCAGGAGGCGGTTTTGAACCTATAGGAGTGGCAACAATAGTGAGTAAAATCTGTGATTGAGACTGATTGTCAAATAAAAATGGGGCAGATGGGGTTAAAGCCTCATAATGCTGACAAACTGGTGTAGGGGCAGTAAAATGCTGCATAAACCCTGCTGCCGTTATCATGTCCTCTGCAGGGGTTATACTTTTTTGTGAAGTACTTGAGGGAGCATTTTTATTGGAGTCGGGCAAGGGGATACTCGGCTCTCCTGAGGAGCCTGATAAGTGTGCGCTATTCCTGCCCACCATGGCAACTACAACAGGCACTGAGCCGCATGGATGTGTGCTATTCCTGCCCACCATGGCAACTACAACAGGCACTGAGCCGCAGGACGGACCCTCCAACTGACTGGCTGCAATGACCGCTGTGTTATCAGGGCTCCTAGATACCTGTTGCGACTGCCAGGGGTGAACAGTAGGGGTTAATGGTGCCAGAGATGGAGTGTTCCCGCCACTACGCCGCGCGACTGCTGAAGAGAACTGACGTGAGGGCAGGAGCTTCGTGGGCGGGCCTTTTTTTTCTTTCATGGCGCCGATGCGAGCTTCCTGTCAGAACAGGAGAGCTCTCCCTGAGGCGTGCAGGAGGGCAGGAGTGCCGCGCGGACTGCCTGCCTCCTTGCCCATCAACCACAGCTGCTACCCTGTGAGTAAGTACCGGCGGGACAGGTCTCTCGACCACGGGTGTTATGTGGGATATAGCTGCCGATTGGGGTTGCGCTAAAAGAGCTCCCGCCGAGCTGGAGGGGTGAGCACTGAGCCCAGCAACCAGGGCCATCAGCCATTGCTCACCTTCTTTCTCAATCCTAGACCGCAGGGCCTCCAACAGAGGTTCTGCCATACTCCTTCCGGACAGCACAAAAAGCACCTCCGGGACCCGCTCACAAAAGGGGGGGAAGGAGAGGGAGAGGAGAGTGTAACAGACTTTTATAAACCAGAAGAGGGGAGAAGGGGGGATAATAAACCATACACATTGATTGGCTCACAGCTTGTTACACACCGCCCCCCTTTTGAATATTCATAAGCGTGGAGGGACACCAAACGTGGCCATTGCAACCAGGTAGGAAAGGGGTACTGCAGTCAGAGGCACCATTCTTATTCAGTGCCGTGCCTGCCAGAGAGTCTTGTTCTGGCTCTCATGGACTTGCATTGAAAGCAGGGCTGGGTCGAGGTATTTTGGTGCCCTAGGCAGATAAGGCAAATGCGCCCGCCCCCCTTCCACTTCCACCACCAAAGCGTCCAAATCAACACTAGAGTGGGCTTACACTATGGCTATACGTCATTTCTTTATTTGAATATTTAATTAGTTCAATTTCTTTTAAATAGTGAATTAGCAGGCTTTAGCCTTTTACCTCTTCTTCAAGTAAAAATGACAGTTCTGACAACTCAGCGATAAATCAACGCACTCTTCCCCACCTCACCACTTATTTCAGTGGATGTCCACACTAGTGGTCAAACATTTATCATTTAACCGGCGGTATGTCCGCCCATGATCTACCCTGTAATCATGTGACCATAACGTGACTGTTCAAACCTAGCACAGCACCTTGTAGGGGACACAACCCAAACAAAAATCAAACCAAATGTTTCGTTGCCTTTGTCAGAAATAGGTTTTTTTTTAATTAAAAAATGCCAATCAGATGCTCAGTGCACCCTTGTCATCACCGGGCAGCTCGGTGCACCTTTGGTATGACCAGGCAGTTCAGTGCACTTTTCCACATACTTGGTTACCTTCTATCTCCTCCCTCCTTTGACTCTAGTAAAGCCAGAACAGTCAATTAAAGGGATATTCTCAAGTTTGGAAATCATCCCTTATCCATGGAATAGGGGATAACTTCCTGATCTTTGGGTCACCCACTGATCCCAAGAACCAGGACTCTGAAGAGCCCCGTGTGAATGCAGTAATGGCCGATCATGCTCACTGCTGGTCAATTCCTTAGTTTGGGGGTGCCGAAGACCAGCTCAGGGCAGCACAGCACTCGCCTATCTCCAGCAGTCACATTACAATGAATGGAGCAATAGTGTGCAGAACCACAGTTCTTGGGAATGGTGGTGGTCCCTGTGGTTAGACCCTGAGGGATATGAAAGTTATTACCTATCTTATGGACAGGGGATAACTACCAAACTTGAGAATATCCCTTTAAAGAAGAGGGGGCAAAGATAGATGGAAATCAAGTAGCAAAAACAACAATAGATTTACACTAAAAGTATGATTTTATATTAGGGACATGCCCCTGACAAGGTGCTGAGATTGATTTATACAGCTATTTTGTGCTGCAACATTCCCTTTAAGAAGGCGAAGGATGCAAAGATAGATTCTATCAGCTCATATGGCCCCGAGGTCCACACAGTCTGCTCTGCAACTCCAGTACGAGACTCATTATTGTCATAGTAGTGTGAGATGGCGCCTAGTCCCAGGCGCTGAGGGTCCTGTTTCTGTCTTATGGGGCTCACCTCACTCTGGACTTTATCCTCTAGGACTGCTCCAAACTGCAATGTCCACATTCCTCTACCTCTAAAGGCCCCGTCTCACATAGCGAGATCGCTAGCGAGATCGCTGCTGAGTCACAAGTTTTGTGACGCAACAGCGACCTCCATAGCGATCTCGCTATGTGTGACACGTACCAGCGATCAGGCCCCTGCTGCGAGATCGCTGGTCGTGTCGGAATGGCCTGGACCTTTTTTTGGTCGTTGAGGCCCCGCTGACATTGCTGAATCGGTGTGTGTGACACCGATCCAGCGATGTCTTCACTGGTAACCAGGATAAACATCGGGTTACTAAGCGCAGGGCCGCGCTTAGTAACCCGATGTTTACCCTGGTTACCAGCGTAAATGTAAAAAAAAACAAACAGTACATACTCGCCTTCTGATGTCCGTCAGGTCCCTTGCCGTCTGCTTCCTGCTCTCACTGACTGAGATCCGGCCGTACAGTGAGAAGTGAGAGCACAGCAGTGACGTCACCGCTGCGCTCTGCTCTCAGTGTACGGCGGCTCAGTCAGAGCAGGAAGCAGACGGCAAGGGACCTGGACACCGAAAGGCGAGTATGTACTGTTTGTTTTTTTTGGTAACCAGGGTAAACATCGGGTTACTAAGCGCGGCCCTGCGCTTAGTAACCCGATGTTTACCCTGGTTACCCGGGTGCTGCAGGGGGACTTCGGCATCGTTGAAGACAGTTTCAACGATGCCGAAGTCGTTCCCCTGATCGTTGGTCGCTGGGGAGAGCGGTCTGTGTGACAGCTCCCCAGCGACCACACAGCGACTTACCAACGATCACGGCCAGGTCATATCGCTGGTCGTGATCGTTGGTAAATCGCTTAGTGAGACGGGGCCTTTACAGTGGGAGAAAAAAACAGTATTTAGTCAGTCACCAATTGTGCAAGTTCTCCTACTTAAAAAGATGAGAGAAGCCTGTAATTGACATCATAGGTAGACCACAACTATGAGAGTCAAAATGAGAAAACAAATTCAGAAAATCACCTTTTGATTTGGCAAGATTTATTTTGCAAATTATGGTGGAAAATAAGTATTTGGTCACCTAAAAACATGCAAGATTTCTGGCTCTCAAAGATCTGTAACTTCCACTCCTCTGTCCTCCACTCATTACCTGTAGTAATGGCACCTGTTTGAACTTGTTACCAGTATAAGAGACACCTGTCCACAACCTCAAACAGTCACACTCGAAACTCCACTATGGCGAAGACCAAAGAGCTGTTGAAGGACACCAGAAACAAAATTGTAGCACTGCACCACGCTGGGAAGACAGAATCTGCAATAGGCAAGCAGCTTGGTGTGAATCAACTGTGGGAGCAATAATAAGAAAATGGAAGACATACAGTATAAGACCACTGATAATCTCCCTTGATCTGGAGCTCCACGCAAGATCTCCCCCCCTTGGGGTCAAAATGATCACAAGAACGGTGAGCAAAAATCCCAGAACCACGCGGGGGGACCTAGTGAATGACCTGCATAGAGCTGGGACCACCGTAAGAAAGGCTACCATCAGTAACACACTATGCCGCCAGGGACTCAGATCCTGCAGTGCCAGACGTGTCTCCCTGCTTAAGCCAGGCCCGTCTGAAGTTTGTTAGAGAGCATTTGGATTATCCAGAAGTATTGTGAGAATGCCATATGGTCTGATGAAACCAAAGTAGAACTGTTTAGTAGAAATAAAACTTGTTGCGTTTGGAGGAGACAGAACACTGAGTTGCATCCAAAGAACACCATATCTACTGTGAAGCATGGGGGTGGCAACATCATGCTTTTGGGCAGTTTCTCTGCAAAGGGACCAGGACAACTGATCTGTGTACATAAAAGAATTAATGTGGCCATGAATCATGAGATTTTGAGTGCAAACCTCCTTCCATCAGTAAGGGCATTGAAGATGAAACATAGATGGTCTTTCAGCATATGAAGGTCCTGGAGTGGCCTAGCCAGTCTCCAGATCTCAACCCCATAGAAAACCTTTGGCGGGAGTTGAAAGTCCGTGCTGCCCAGCGACAGGCCCAAAACATCACTGCTCTAGAGGAGATCTGGATGGAGGAATGGGCCAACATACCACCAACAGTGTGTGCCAACCTTTTGAAGAGTTAGGCCAGTGTCACACTAATGACCCTCAGCTCCTGCTCTACTGCAAGCAGGAGCCGAGTGTCATGCGTCTGTGCACCGAGGCTCTTGCACAGAGCGGATCGGAGCACAGCTGCGGAGGAGGCGGAGAAACTAATTTCTCCATCTCCTCCATTGCCGCGGTCAGCGTTTAGCGCACAGCACTCGGATGATATCCGAGTGATGTGCGCTGTCTCACTCGCACCCATAGGCTTATATGGGTGTGAGTGAGCCGAGAGTCGGCTGAGTGTCCGTGACAATCACAGCATGCTGCGATTGTCTCGGACCGAGGAAACCGTCCGACAAAAAGTTGGCTGCTGGGAGCTGCCCCATAGCGTAACATTGGTCCAAGTGCAATGCGATTTTTTATCGCATTGCACTCGTCCGTTTAATTCGCCAGTGTGACGCTGGCCTTACAGAAAATGTTTTACCTGTGTCATTGACAACAAAGGCATAGTTCCCAACCATCCCTCATACTGCGGGACTGTCCCGATTTTGAGGCTGTGCCCCGCAGTCCCACACAGACTCTGCTTCTCCCGCACAGCCAGCAGGAGAAGCAGCCGACACGCTCCCTTGATTAGACCATGCGCCCTCCATATCTTCTTGCGCTTGATTAGACCATGCGCCCCACATGATGCTCAATACTGTATAATGGCCACACATGATGCTCAATACTGTATAATATCCATTGGCCATACATGATGCTCCATACTGTATAATGGCCACACATGATGCTTTATACTGTATAATGACCCCACATGATGTTCAATACTGTATAATGGCCCCACATGATGCTCAATACTGTATAATGGCCCTGCATGATGCTCCATACTGTATAATGACCGCACATGATGCTCAATACTGTATAATATCCATTGGCCACACATGATGCTCCATACTGTATGATGACCCCACATGATGCTCAATACTGTATAATGGCCCCACATGATGCTCAATACTGTATAATGGCCACACATGATGCTCCATACTATATATTGGCCACACATGATGCTCCATACTGTATAATGGCCACATATGATGCTCCATGCTGTATAATGACCCCATATGATGCTCAATACTGTATAATGCCCCCCTCCCATCTTGTATGCATGGCTCATCTCCCCTACATCCTGTATGCATGGCTCAAATCCCCCCTCCTGCATGCATGGCTCACCTCCCTCCCATCCCATATGCATGGCTCATATTCCCCCTCATGGATGCATGGCTCATACCCCCCCCTTCTGTATGCATGGCTCATCTCCCTCCCATCCCATATGCATGGCTCATATTCCCCCCCTCTGTATGCATGGCTCACCCCATATGCATGGATCATATTCCCCCCACCTTTATGCATGGCTCATATTCCCCCCACCTGTATGCATGGCTCATATCCCCCCCCTCCTGTATGCATTGCTCAAATTCCCCTCCTCTCCTATATGCATGGCTCATATTTCCCCCCCCTCCTGTATGCATGGCTCATATTCCCCCCCCCCACACCTGTATGCATGGCTCATCTCCCTCCCATCCCATATGCATGGCTCATATCCCCCCTCCTGGATGGATGGCTCATATTCCCACCCACCTGTATGCATGGCTCATATTCCCCCCTCCTGTATGCATGGCTCATATTCCCCCCCTCCTGTATGCATGGTTCATATCCCCCCTGTATGCATGGCTCATATTCCCCCCTCCTCCTGTATGCATGGCTCATATTCCCCCCCTCCTCCTGTATACATGGCTCATATTCCCCCCTCCTCCTGTATACATGGCTCATTTCCCCCCCCCTCTTGTATGCACGGCTCATATTCCCCCCCTCCTCCTGTATGCATGGCTCATATTCCCCCCCTGTATGCATGGCTCATCTCAAAATCCCCCCGCTCCCACTCCTGCTCCCATCTTGCATGGCTCTGCTCCCCATCCTCCTTCATCCCCCCCGTCCCTCATACTCACTTTTCCCACACCGCGCAGCAGCACCGAACATCCCTCTATCTCCGTCTCAACTCCCAGCACAGCATCTTCTTCCTGTGTGAGCGGTCAAGTGGTACCGCTCATTAAGGTCATGAATATGCCCATATTCATGACCTTAATGAGCGGTACCACGTGACTGCTCTCAGGACGAGCTGCAGATGCTGAGACCAGGCATCGCTAGAGCAGGGTGAGTATGACGTCTTCAAGGAGGGTGGGAGGCAGGCGGCCGGGAGGGGGGGGGGGGCTGGGGGGCGGTTGGTCGGGAGGTGACCCAGAACTTAAATAAATAAATTTAAAAAACAAACAAAAACATGCTCATGTGCCACTCCCTGCATCGTCCCGCCCTAGGCACGTGCCCTCAAGTGCCTAGTGGCAAATACGGCCCTGGATATAGGACACACAGCCTCCTTACTTGGTAGATCCTACATAATTGGAAAAAAGAGCAAGAAGCCGCACCAACAGCTGGTTTATGTCACCTGCACACACTTATTCTATGTCCTCATAATGCGTAAATGCCCATGCAGATATCGGGTGCTCTCCATGAAAAAATCCAAACTTGAAGTATAACAGTCTATTAGAAAATGCGAGCACTCACCATCCGCTAAAATCCACTTCTTTATTATGACATGTAGTCAAAAGGCAGGACGAATCAGGGAACAAACGTGATTCCACAAGACGACAGCCGTTTCGCGCTGCCGCGCTTCCATGGGTCTTGATCTAGACCCGTGGAAGCGTGGAAGCGCGAAACGGCCGTCGTCTTGTGGAATCACGTTTGTTCCCTGATTCGTCCTGCCTTTTGACTACATGTCATAATAAAGAAGTGGATTTTAGCGGATGGTGAGTGCTCGCATTTTCTAATAGACTGTTGAGATCCTACATAATGCTCCCTCTCCCAGTGCAAAGATAACACAGTAGCTGACAAAAAGCTGCAGAATGCAGTGTAAGAGGACAGGACTGGTAACAACTTCGGGGTCCTGTCCTCATGGTGAACCCTCTCCTCCCCCAATCTCTGCTCTCTCACTCGAAGATGCTGAGGTTCCTTCACAGATGAAGAAGAGGTGGGTGAAGGATGCACCCAGCACCATGTAAGTCCTGCTGTGCATCCTTCACTCTCCTGTCCCCTAGTAAACACTCACCATTGGGGCGCCATGCAGGAAGACAGAGGCAGCAGCCAGTGAGCTCTCTCACAAGTCTGATGGGAAAGCGTTCATTGGCCAGCAGTCTCTCTCCCTGCATGACACTGTGCTTTTTTCTTTGCCTGTATCTGGAGCAGTGCCGCTGCGAATTCCATGAATCGGGCTGTGCGCAGACACCGCAAAGCTGAGTGGTGCATGGCAAAAAAAAAAAATAGTTTGTGAGGGAAAATTGCATCCCTCTGTTTCTGATATGAGGTGGTGCTCCAGGCAGCCGCCTACCCTGTGTACCCTCTTCCTGGCTCTAATTGTAACTTCTGACTTCCAGACAGTGAGAAGCTGTGGTCATAAGAAGGGGCGGGATTGGAGTGACGCTGAAAAAAGGAGTAACTAACTGTGGTTAATTATAACAAATTATAATGATTATATTGCACATAAAGCACAGCTTTTCTTCTTTATGGTCGCCTCCTCCGGCAGCACCTCACACTCTTCTTCCATATACAGTTCAAAACACTTGATCCTGAGAGAAATTGCACTAATTGCAATAAAGCATATCGTATACACAGCCTACTTCTTATGCAGCACCACATTTTTCTCCTTTAGACCTCGTTCACATGTTATTTGGTCAGTATTTTTACCTCATTATTTGTAAGGTAAAACTTGGAATAAAACAATCAGAGGAAAATAATATTAGAAACACGTCACCACTAGTGTTGAGCATTCCGATACCGCAAGTATCGGGTATCGGCTGATATTTGCGGTATCGGAATTCCGATACCGAGTTCCGATATTTTTGTGATATCGGAAATCGGAATCGGAAGTTCCCAGTGTATGGTTCCCAGGGTCTGGAGGAGAGGAGACTCTCCTTCAGGCCCTGGGATCCATATTCATGTAAAAAATAAAGAATAAAAATAAAAAATATGGATATACTCACCCCTCCGACGGAGCCTGGACCTCAGACGTGCAACCGGCAGCCTCCGTTCCTAAGAATGAGCGAGTGTAGGACCTGCGATGACGTTGCGGCTTGTGATTGGTCGTGTTAGCGGTCACATGAGCGGTCACGCGACCAATCACAAGCCGCGACGTCATCGCAGGTCTTTCACTCGCTCATTCTTAGGAACGGAGGCTGCCGGTTACAGCGGTTACTACCAGGGCGCGTCAGAGGGTGAGTATATCCCTATTTTTTATTTTTATTCTTTATTTTACACATGAATATGGATCCCAGGGCCTGAAGGAGAGGTTCCTCTCCTTCAGACCCTGGGAACCATCCAGGATACCTTCCGATACTTGTGTCCCATTGACTTGTATTGGTATCGAGTATCGGTATCGGCGATATCCGATATTTTTCGGATATCGGCCGATACAATCCGATACCGATACTTTCAAATATCGGAAGGTATCGCTCAACACTAGTCACCACTTCTTTATTTTACTCACACACGTGGTTGAGGTAAACTGCTGACCAAATACTGAACGTGTGAATGGGGCTTTATACACAACCTCCACCTGCAGCGCCGCACTCTTCTCTATAAACAGCCTCATACTGCAGCAGCACCTCACTTCTCTCATTTTTCCCATCACGCCTTTCATTTTCCCTCTCATATCTCTCATTGGACAGCAATGTGATCAGCCTCCTCTTAGGTGAGCACTCCTGGTTTCTCTAGTACTAAATTGAAAATAAAAAGCAAAAAGCAGCACAAAATTACAATAGGGCGCAAAAGCCTTCCAGGCATGTACCAAACCTTTACAATAGATCCAATAAATGAAGGCAGCACACCAATAGTTGAAATTTCACGTGCAGTTTATTGGCCCATGTGCAACGTTTCGGTCCCAAGTGTAGACCTTTCTCAAGCAAAAAGTACTAAATTAGATAGACAGGGTAGACAGCAGGGTGAGCAGCCTCTTCTTACCTCAGCACCACTGGTATCTCCAGAATTAGGTCAGATAGACTGGATGGACAGCAGTGTGAGAAGCCACTTCTGACCTCCGCACCCCTAGTATCTCCAGTATTAGATCAGATAGACAGGATGGACAGCAGTGTGAGAAGCCTCTTCTGACCTCCGCACCCCTGGTATCTCCAGTATTAGATAAGACAGTGTGGACCACGGCATGAGCAGCCTCTTCTTACCTCAGCACCCCTGGTATCTCCAGTATTGGATCAGATAGACAGGATACAGCAGTGTGAGCAGCCTCTTCTTACCTCAGCACCCCTGGTATTTCCAGTATTAGATCAGATAGACAGGGTGGACAGCAGTGTGAACAGCCTCTTCTTACCTCAGCACCCCTGGTATCTGCAGTGTTAGATCAGATAGATTGGGTGTACAGCAGTGTGAGCAGTCTCTCCTTATTTCAGCACCCCTGGTATGTCCAGTATTAGGTCAGATAGACATGGTGGACAGCAGTGTGAGCAGCCTCTTCTTACCTCAGCACTGTGCTATCTCCAGTATTAGATCAGATAGACAGGATAGACAGCAGTGTGAGCAGCCTCTTCTTACCTCAGCACTGTGCTATCTCCAGTATTAGATCAGATAGACAGGATAGACAGCAGTGTGAGCAGCCTCTTCTTACCTCAGCACTGTGCTATCTCCAGTATTAGATCAGATAGACAGGATAGACAGCAGTGTGAGCAGCCTCTTCTTACCTCTGCACTCTGTAGCTCCATTGACAGAGCAATAGAAACAAAATGTCCAAAAAAACCAAACTTCTTTTTACAACGATCCAAATTTTGTTTAAATAATTAAAATATGAAAAAATAGGTTGAGGGGTTCCCCCCCCTTTTTTTTTTTTTTTCTTCTGCCTCTATGTTAACATAAAAAATTATGGCTTTTGAATGGAGGTGAGGGAAAAAGCAAAAGAAAAAAGATGAAAAATTACTCAAACAGTATGTTGTTAAAGTTGCAGTTTGCACTACTGACCTCTAGGTGTCAGCAAAAGACTATGCAGAACATCAAATGTCATCTGAAAGCTGGAAGAGCAGCAGTCCCTTGTGTGCTGAATAGGGATGAGCGAACCAGAATGGTAAAGTTTACAGTCCGTACCAGACACCTAGTGTCTAGTACTGAACCCCGAAACATAGACTTTTTAATGTGCAGTTGAAACCAGAAGTTTCCATCCACTATATAAAAAAGACACATCTGCATGTTTTTTTCAATATCTGACATGAAATCAGAATAAACGTTTCCCATTTAAGGTCAATTAGGATTACCATATAATTATTAATATTTGCCAAATGCCAGAATAATGAGAGAGAGAGAATATTTTAAGGCATTTTTATTATGGCACAGTCAAAAGTTTACATACATTTCATTTGTATTTGGTACCATTGCCCTTCAACTGAATGACTTGGGTCAAATGCAGTAGCGTAGCTACCGGGGGGCAGAGGGTGCGGGCGCCCCGGGCCCGGTGCTCAGAGGGGGCCCATCCGGAGCTACGCTACTGTAACTGCGGGCACCGATACAGTTACCTTCTGCTGCAGAGCAGGGAGAATCGATCTCCCTGCTCTGCCGCCGGCCGCTAAGGGGCCCCTGAGCAGGCTGCGAGCCCGGAGCCAGCAGTAGGCCCCCCGGCTGTCATCGCAGGGTCAGCTGTACCGGGATTTAGTTGATACAGCTGACTGCAATGATGAGGGAAGGAGTGCTGCGCAAATGGTCGGTGCAAATGACAGTCAGTCATCACCCGTTAGAGTATACATCGAATTTTATTGAAGAAACCTCTAATGATAACAGTATAATCTCCAAAATGAATAAAAACTCAAAATGCACTGTTCCAAATTATTATGCACAGTAGAATTTCTAAACATTTGATATGTTTTAAAGAACTGAAAATGCTCATTTGTGGAATTTTCAGCATTAGGAGGTCACATTCACTGAGCAAAAAAGCTATTTAACTCCAAAACATCCTAACAGGCCAAGTTACATGTTAACATAGGACCCTTCTTTGATATCACCTTCACAATTCTGGCATCCATTGAACTTGTGAGTTTTTGGAGAGTTTCTGCTTGAATTTCTTTGCATGAAGTCAGAATAGCCTCCCCGAGCTGCTGTTTTGATGTGAACTGCCTCCCACCCTCATAGATCTTTTGTTTGATGATCCTCTAATGGTTCTCTATAGGGTTGAGGACAGGGGAAGATGGTGGCCACACCATGAGTTTATCTCCTTTTATGCCCATAGCAGCCAATGACTCAGGGGTATTCTTTGTAGCATGAGATGGTGCATTGTCATGCATGAAGATGATTTTTCTCCTGAAGGCACATTTTTACTTTTTATACCATGGAAGATAGTTGTCAGTCAGAAACTATATACTTTGCAGAGGTCATTTTCACACCTTCAGGAACCTTAAAGGGCCCTACCAGCAGTTTCTCCATGATTCCGGGCTAAAACATGACTCCTCCACCTTCTTGCTGACATCGCAGCCTTGTTGGGACATGATGGCCATCCACCAACCATCCACTACTCCATCCATCTGGACTATCCAGTGTTGCTCGACACTCATCACCAAGCAAGACTGTTTGAAAATTAGTCTTCATGTATGTCTGGGCCCACTGCAACCGTTTCTGCTTGTGAACACTGTTTAGGGGTGGCCGAATAGTAGGTTTATGCACCACAGCAAGCCTTTGAATGATCCTACACCTTGAGGTTCGAGGGACTCCAGAGGCACCAGCAGCTTCAAATAACTGTTTGCTACTTTGTAATGGTATTTTGGCAGCTTCTTTCTTAATCCAATGAATTTGTTTGGCAGAATCCTTCCTCATTATGCCTTTATCTGCATGAACTCTGTCTGTGCTGTGTTTCAGTCACAAATCTCTTCACAGTATGATGATCACTCTTAAGTTTTCATGAAATATCTAATGTTTTCATACCTTGCTCAAGGCATTGCACTATTTGATGCTTTTCAGCAGCAGAGTGACCCTTTATATTTCCCATATTGCTTGAAACCTGTGGGCTGCTTAATAATGTGGAACATCATTTTTAAGTAGTTTTCCTTTAATTAGAATCACCTGGATAACTAATTATCACATGTGTTTAAGATTGATTTCAGTGATCCATTGAGCCCTGAGACACAATACCATCCACGAGTTTATTTGAAAAACAAAACAATTAAATCTTTATGACACAAATCCAATTTGCATAATAATTTGGAACATGGTGTATGTGCATGGAGGGCAGTGAGTATTCATTGCCAGGGCTGCCACTAGGAATTTCGGGGCCCCATACTGGCAAAATTTTCGGGGCCCCCTTGAGACTCCACCCAGGCTCCACCCCTCGAACTGACAACAGCCCCACCGCTCTCTCTTGGAAAAACTCCTCTTCTCACCAATCACACATTAACAGTTCCCATCACCAGATCACACATATAGCCAGCTGCTTTTGTTTTGGAAAAATATTTTTTTTTAAGCCGCCACCACCACGACAAGGTAGACTCCTTTGGCCGAGCACTACTCTACTCTATCCTATTAATCATTTGTTAAAATATCCAATGCAATTTTGGTATATTTTTATTTATTTTTCAATTTTTTAAATACCCAATAATATCATATACAAGGGACAAATACCACCGCACCATGACTAGACACCATATTACTACCACATCGTGACCTATAATACCACATACAAGGAACAAATACCACCGCACCATGTCCAGACCACATATTACCACCACATTGACCGAATAATATCATATACAAGGAACAAGTACCACCACACCATGTCCAGACCACATATTACCACCTCATTTTGACCAAATAATGCCACATACAAGGAACAAATACCACCACACCATGTCCAGACCACATATTACCACCTCATTTTGACCAAATAATGCCACATACAAGGAACAAATACCACCACACCATGTCCAGACTGTCATGATTACCAATGGCAGGGAAACATCAAAACACAAAGATAACGGACGAGCTCTGGGTGATGGAATCTCGAGCTGACCGTGAGCTAAATCTACCACACAACTAATAGTAGCCAGGGAGCATACCTGATTAACCCTAGATGCCACGCGCCAGCCGGAGGACTAACTACCCCTGGTAGAGGAAGGAACAGACCTGGCTTACCTCTAGGGAAATACCCCAAAAGATGATAGCAGCCCCCCACATGTAATGACGGTGAGTTTAGAGGAAAAGACATACACAGTATGAAGGTAGATTTAGCAAAGAGAGGTCCACTTACTAGATAGCAGAAGGATACAAAAGAGGACTTCACGGTCAACTGAAAACCCTATCAAAAAACCATCCTGAAATTACTTTAAGACTCCTGTGTCAACTCATGACACAGGAGTGGCAATTTCAGCCCACAAGAGCTTCCAGCTACAGAGAATAACAAAACTGCAAACTGGACAAAAGATACAAAACAAAAGGACAAAGTCCACTTAGCTGATCAGCAGACTAGTAGCAGGAACATGCAACCGAAGGCTCTGGTTACAATGATGACCGGCAAGGAAATGACTGGAGAGCAAGGCTAAATAGGAAACTCCCAAACACTGATGGGAGCAGGTGAACTGAGACAGCAAAGACACACAAGTCACCAGTACCACCAGCAACCACCAGGGGAGCCCAAAAGCGGATTCACAACACCAGACCACATATTACCACCACAGTGACCAAATAATATAACATACAAGGAACAAATACCACCACACCATGACCAGACCACATATTACCACCACATAGTGACCAAATAACAGCACATACAAGGAACAAATACTGCCACACCATGGCTGGACAACATATTACCACGGTACAGTGACTGAGTACTACAATACTGATCATTAATTAAAAAATACTAATATCACCATAAGTGTCATTACACACAGTAGATCTGTACTTAGTATGCATTGTTTGTGTAATAATAATCTTTATTTTTATATAGCGCTAACATATTCCGCCGCACTTTAGAGTTTGCACACATTATCATCGCTGTCCCTGATGGGGCTCACAATCTAAATTATGTGTACAGGTAATACAGTGATTACCGGTGACATTATACACAGGAGCTCTGTATATAGTGTACAGTGTACAGGTAATACACTGATCAACAGTGACATTATACACATGTGTGCTGTATATATTGTACAGGTTATACAGTGATCAATGACATTATACACAGGAGCTCTGTATATAATGTCAGGGTAAAGGTAATACAGTGATCACTGGTGACATTGTGCACAGGACCGCTGTATATAGTATACAGTCTATAGTGTCAGTGTACAGGTAACACACTGACTCACCAGTGATGTCTCTAGGTGAAGTCCTTCATCTTTGCTTTTCATCTTCATCCAGCACAGACCGCCATGACTTCTTCCAGCCAGGGCTCGTTTCTGCAGGAAATAACACAGTTAATTAGAGCACCGCTTGCAGAACAAATTACTTGCCCCATCTGCCCTGTGATCCTGCTCCATCTGTCCCATGATCCTGCCCCATCTGCCCCATGATCCTGCCCCATCTGTCTCAATTGTATCCATCCTGCACCATGTGTCTCCATCCTGCCCCATGATCATTCCCCATGATCCTGCTCCATCTGTCTCCATCCTGCTCCATGATCCTGTCCCATCTGTCTCCATCCTGCCCCATGATCCTGCCCCATCTGTCTCCATCATGCCCCATGATCCTGCCCCTGTGTCTCCATCCTGCCCCTGTGTCTCCATTCTTGCCCCCTGTGTTTCTATTCTTGCCTGCCCCGTGTCTCCATTCTTGCCCTGTGTCTTCATCGTTGCCCCCTGCGTCTCCATCCTTGCCCCGTGTCTCCATTCTTGCCCCCTGTGTCTCCATTATTGCCCCCTGTGTTTCTATTCTAGCCCGTGTCTCCATTCTTGCCCCTATGTCTCCTTTATTGCCCCCTGTGGCTCCATCCTTGCCCCGTGTCTCCATTCTTGCCCCCTGTGTCTCCATTCTTGCCCCCTGTGTTTTTATTCTAGCCCTGTGTCTCCATTCTTGCCCCCCGTGTCTCCATTCTTGCCCCCTGTGTTTTTATTCTAGCCCCGTGTCTCCATTCTTGCCCCTATGTCTCCTTTATTGCCCCCTGTGTCTCCATCCTTGCCCCCTGTGTCTCAATTCTTGCCCCTTGTGTCTCCATTTTTGCCCCTGGTGTCTCCATTTTTGCTCCCTCTGTCTCCATTCTTCCCCCAGTGTTTCCCATCCTGCCCCCCTGATACTTTCAATGAAAATAAAAAACCTTTCTCCTTACCTTGCCACTCTCCTGCGGCGATGCTCCCTCCATGCAGTTCTAGCGCGCACTCGCCGCAATGACATGCCCATGGAAGTGGAGAGAGGTGAATATTAATTTATCTTAAGTAGCGATCACACGTGACTGTCCAGCCCGTGAAAGAGCCGGCTGCTGCGGCTGACACTGTGAGCGCTATTACAGATAAATGAATATTCATTGCCAGCGCAGTAAATATTAATTGCTCTTTAGCAGCAGGCACGGGCTTTAGCCACAGCAGCCGGCTCTTGTCTCCTGTGACCCGCTTGTCTGTCGCTGCTGCACCCCCTCTATGCTTTGGGACCCTCACTTCAGCATAAACCAAGGAGGGCGTTTTCAGCACAAACAAAATGTGCTGAAAAACTCGGCTTATACCCAAAATATATGGTATGTAGTTTCTTGTCCTGTCACTACATTGTTATTGTTGTGCTCCCTGTGATAGTAAAATCTTTTTCTTCCTCTGTACTGCAAATTACAACCAATTCTCTCATTCCCTAATAGCTCAGTGTGTTATTAGGATATTAGGTTTCCAAGTGAAAGGTCACTGGTTTGAATTGAGGAGCAGCGATGAAAACGATTTCTCAAGAAGAGAGAAGCAGCATTATCCAGCTCATCGATGGCGGTCTCTCGGCCAAGAAAATTGCCAAACTGCATCATTTGAGTGCCAATGTAAGCGTGTGATATGAGATGTCCTATGCCTCCCCCCTTAAAACAACCCATTCAAGGAAGTGTGTTATGACATGGTTTTATTGTATTTTGTGAGTAATGTGATTTGGGAATTCCGTAGAGTTCTACAGGCACTAAGTGATACGGTTAACAATGTATTGTGATAAATGTATAATGTTATTCATGTATAGTGTATAGAGAAAGTCTAAGGTTAAGTTTAGAGTACATAAAGCATAGCATAGGACTTAGGGATTAAGTTAGAAAGGGGGAAGATTTGGTTGGGTGTACGTTAGATGTAGGAAGTTCAGTGCATATATTAGAGGGTAATGACTGAAGTTAAATAGGTGAAAGTTAAAGTTTGCCCAGCTACCAACTGCTGGGGCAGACAGAGAAAGGAGACAATTCAGGATTGGTACAGTCCATAGTGGGAGGGGTTGGAGCCAGTAAAAGGCAATGAATTCCAGGTTTAGTCAGTTAGTGGAGGAGTTCATTGGTGACAGTTGCTAGGGTAAGTTCAAGGTGCAATGGACTGAAGCATGGCGTGGGCAAAGACATTCTGGCGGTATGAGGTCACACAAAACTCCCTACGGACATTTCTGTAATGTCGGTAGACTAAGGCTCGAGTCGGGTGCTATATAGAGCGCCGACAACCCTTCCGAACAGAGGAAAATGGGCATGGAACCGTGTGTTGGAAACTTTATGTATCTCGGGCATACTGCATAGCCGTATTGGGAAACCCTGGGGCTGACAGGAGGATCAAATATAGGGGTAATCTGTGCTGAACGTGAGAACAGGAGAGAGATGTTCTGTGTGGAGGAAGCAAGTGACAGAGGGTGCTGTGCCCAATACTGCATATTAAATATGGCTGTACTTGAGCGGTTCAGTAAGTACGAACTTGATAAAACAAACTGGTTGTTCCCTATTGAATGTGCAGCTGTTTCTGGATCTGGGATCATGGAGACAGGGGAGGCCTGCGGCCAAACGTAAGTGAACGTTTGGAACTGTAAGGGACGTAAGGGACCTGGGACACCGTTTATTTGTGGGGTGCCAGGATGTGGAAGAACACCAGCTCCTCGCCCATGATTACTGTCCTGCGCACCTTACACCATTACAGTTGGAAAAATATGAAATTAAGTCTGTAAATCCATTCAAAAGCCAAGAGGTGGACGTCCGGGCGAAATATCGGAGTCAACAAATTGACGTATCATAAGGTCTATCAGTTCTAACAAACATAGCAGTGGAGGTGGCTCATATACTAGGTGAGATCACAGATGTCCATGCAAGCACGTTACACAAGTCTGTAATGGTTGCCCGAAAAATGATTAAGAAGTGTCTACTTCAATGTCGTCATAAGAAGCGTCGGCTCGAGTTTGCAAAAAAGTACAAAAAGTGGACAGTAGAAGATTGGAAACGGGTGATTTGGAGCAATGAAACAAGTCAATAGACTAGGCTCTGATGAGTGCAATTGGGTCCGAAAGAAATAAGGGAAAAAAGGGCTAACGCATCGATACATTTAAAGAACTGTCAAGGTCAGTTAGAGGAAGACTGATGATATGGGGTTGTTTCACAGCCAAAGGCATTGGATACTTGACCAGGAATGATGGTGGTCCCAATGCTGAGCTATGTGTACGTATCTTACAAGACGAGTTACTTCGTACACTCAAGTACTATGGGTATGAAAATAATGATTTGGTATTCCAGCAGGACAACGACCCGAAGCATACATCTAGATTGGAGAAGAAATGGTTCAATGACATTGAAGTGAAGGTGCTGGATTGGCCCCCATAGACCCCAGACGTCAACCCAATCAAAAACGTGTGAGTAGAGTTGAAGAAAAAGCTGTATACATAAGTGGGTCGACCAGTATGCACCAACTTTGGGAACTTGTAGAAGAGACCTGATATCATATTTCAGTCGAGACATGCTAGAATCAGATGGAGAGCATGCCCAGAAGGATTTAGCCAGTGTTGAAAGCCAAAGGTGGATTTACAAAATACTAACAATATAATAAAAATTAAAATTCATATTTTTAGGAGCAAAACAGTAACATTGCAGTGACATGACAAGAATCTGCACAACTAATCAGATACTAAATAGTTGCAAGTCATGTTTATGTATGAGATAACCAAGAGGATTGTCTATAAAATGGTGGTAGCCTCACGTTCAAAGCAGTAGTGGATGGTGAGATATTGATTCTGAAGGAGAAAAGTTCAAAACATTGTGTTACCCTTTTGCTCGTCAGTGAATTAAGAAAACGCTACCCCAGCCTGTATTATGGTCATACTGCATCAGACTGTATTACAAAGCACTCTAAACCAGCCTATACAAGTATTACGGTCACACTGCACCAGATTGTATTAGGCTAGTTTCACACTAGCGTTAACTGCAATACGTCGCAAATGCGTCGTTTTGCCGAAAATACGCATCCAGCAAAAGTTCTTGCTGGATGCGTTTTTTCGTCATAGACTAACATTAGCGACGCATTTGCGACGCATTTGCGACGCATTGCCAAACGTCGCGTCCGTTTTGCGACGCTTGGACGTGTGGTAGCGGACCGTCGGGAGAAAAAAACCTTACATGTAACGTTTTTGCTCCCGACGGTCCGCTTTTTCCGACCGCGCATGCGCGGCCGTAACTCCGCCCCCACCTCCCCGCACTTCCCCGCACCTCACAATGGGGCAGCGGATGCGTGGGAAAAATGCATCCGCTGCCCCCGTTGTGCGGCGGGGACAACGCTAGCGTCGGGGACCTCGGCCCGACGCACGGCGACGGGCCGAGCTCGACGCTAGTGTGAAAGTAGCCTTAGGGGTATGCTACACCAGCAACACCAGCAATACCACGTCCACAACCTCCATTTGATGATCTCCTTTTTTAAGTGGATTTTAGGCACAGTGCTCCCACAGACATGGTTGCAGATTATAAAAATTTGTTTTTACGCACATTACTCATACAGACATGGGTGCAAATTATAAAAATTGTTTTTCCTTACAATACTCACACAGACACTGGAGCAGAGTAGAAAACATTTTTATTAGCCACAGTACTCCCACAGACATGGCTGCACATTAGAAAAATGTATTTTTACTCACAGTACTAACAGAGACACAAGTGCACATTATAAAAATGCGTTTTTACGTACAGTACTCACACAGAAACGGGTGCACATTTGAAAAAAACATTTTCAGGCACACTACTCCCACAGACACGGATGCAGAGTAGAAAAATTTGCTTTCATGCACAGTACTATCATAGACATGGAAGCACAGTCAAAAAAAATTTTTAGGCACAGTACTCCCACAGACATGGGTGCACATTAGAAAAATTTGTTTTTATGCACAGTATTCACACAGACACGGGTACATATTAGAAAAATGTGTTTTTACGTACTGTACTATCAGACACAGGTGTACATTAGAAAAAAAAATTCAGTCACATTACTCTCACAGGCGTGAGTGCAGAGTAGAAAAATTTGCTTTTACGCACATTTGTCCCACAGACATGGATGCAGATTAGAAGAAAAATGTACGCACACTACTCCGAGAAACAAGTGGGGATAGTAGAAAAATGTGTTTTTATGCACACTACTATCACAAACACTGGTGCAGCATAGAAAATATTGGTTAGGCACACTACTCCCACAGACACATATGCAGAGTAAAAAAAAATTGGTTGTAGGCACACTACTCCCATAGACACGGTTGCAGAATACGCACAGAGAGGCTTTTTTGAAAACTGCGCACACTCTAAAACTGTATCTCACTCCAGCTGAGTCCTGTCCCCATGCTAAGCAGAATGGCAACAACACCCATGATCTGACATTTATATAGTCCAGGTCATGTGGTGCGCTGGCCAATTATAGTCATGCCAATGCGTGACATGGCTGTGATGGCTCCAGAAGTGCCGATAGACTAAAAAAGTTTGGATTAGCTGTGATATAGCCTTTCAACAACCCTTAATCGGCATCCGAACCCAAACAGTAAGCCAAACTTCCGGTAAAAAGTCTGTGGTCAGGGTTTGGTATACTAGGTGCCCAAACTCAGAACTCACATGTCAGGATTGACTGCAGTCTGAAGAGACATAGCTCATGAAACCTGTGTCTCAACTGACAGAGGAACAGTATGGAAAGCATTATCCACTCTTAAGCGTCGATCATCTCTGCAAAATGGCACCACTTCTGTCTCTGCAGCTGCATCACTGGGCTACCCAGCAAAGATTGTTGTTTGTGTTTACGGCCAGTTTCTGGCTGTCTATCCAATCAGTAGGGTCCAACAGCAAACCAAAAACAGGGAAAGTTCTGTTGCTAATGAGGACTCTTGGTGCGCGCTTTAATTCTGGTGCAAGCATTTACCTTCATAAGTTACATTTAAGTGTCACGTGGTCTGTCAGTATATGCATACCTGAAAGGCCACAGAGGCTGCAACACCATTAATCAAGAGACACCACTAACTAAACAATACCATGTACACTAAGGTGATCTCCAAACAAATCAGGGACAAAGTTGTTGAGAAGTCCAAGTCAGGGCTGGATTATAAAAAAATATCCCAATCTCTGATGATCCCTGAAGCACCATCAAATCCATTATCATCAAATGGAAAGAATATGGTACCACAACAAACCTGCCAAGAGAGGGAAGCCCACCAAAACTCCCAGCCCGTGCAAGTAGGGCATTAATCAGAGACACAGTTCAGAAACCAAAGGTAACCCTATAGGAGCTGCAGAGTTCCCAAGCAGAGACTGCAGAGGCTGCAGTATCTGCCCATACAACCACAGTAAGCAGTATACTCCATAGAGGTGGCCTTTATGGAAGAGTGGGCAGAAAAAAGCCTTTACATACATACAAAAATGGTAAGACTCATTTTGAGTTTGCCAAAAGAGGGAGGCAGGTGCTGTGGTCACAGGAAACCAAAATTTAACTTTTTGACCACCAAGGTAAATGCTGTGTCTGGCACCAAGCCAACACAGCTCATCACCCCAAAAACACCATCCTCACCGTGAAACATAGTGGTGGCAGCATCATGCTGTGGGGATGTTTTTCCGCAGCAGTAACAGGGAAAATGGTCCAAGTTGAGGGGAAGATGGAAGGAGCGAAATACTGTGATATTCTTGAGCAATACCCGTTTGTCTCTCAGTGATTTGAGACTGAGATGGAAGTTCATCTTCCAACAAGACAATGCTCCAAAGCATACTTCTAAAGTAACCCTTGAGTAGTTTAAGGGGAAAATGTTTTGGAGTGGCCTAGTCAAAACCCAGACCTTAATCCAATTGAGAGTCTATGATCATACTTGAAAATTGCTATTTACTTGCCGCAGTAAGGGAGCCCAGAGCAGAATGGTGGTGAACTCACTGGGTAGCAAGCAGGACCTGAACCATGTGACAGAGTGGGAGTGGCCAGGTGCAGAGCCAGGCACCAGGGTGCAAAGGAGGCGAACGACGCCAGAGAGTAGTCAAACGTGCCGAGGTCGATAACCAGGGGACAAGCGAGGTACTGGAGGTGAGACAGAAGGGTAGTCAGGTGGAAGCCGAAGGTCAGAAGGCCAAGCAAGAGAATGAATAGAAACACAAAGCAGAGAATCCGAAAGGATCAAACAGACCAGATCAAGCACAGAGAGCAAACAAACAACACAGTATGCACACGCACACCAGGGGGGGTCAGGCACACAGACAAAGTATAACTGACAGAGAATCCTAGTCCAGTGTGGGTATCCAGTATCTGGGTACTCCCAGATCAAAAAGTAGGCCACAACAATTAACCCTGAGAGGGCAGGGCATTAACCCTGTCCAAACCATGACAGCTATTTACAAGAGGAAACAATCTTACGTGAAGCAGCTGGAGCAGTTTTGCCTTGAGAAATGGGAAAAATCCTAGTGGCAAGTTGTGGAAACCTCATAGAGACTTATCCAAAGCTACTTGCAGCTGTAGTTGACACAAAAGGAGTCTCTACAAAGTACTGACTTTAGGAGGGGTGAATAGTTATGCACACTTAAGTTTTCAGTAATTTTGTCCTATTTGTTGTTTGCTTCATATTAAAAAGAAAACTAAATGTTCACAGTTATAGGCATGTTATTTACATGAACTGATGCAAACTCTCAAGAAAAACTGTAAAATTCCAGGTGGTGAGTTAGCAAAACACAAAAAATGCCAAGGTGGTGAATACTTTTGCAAGCCGCTGTATGTTATTGTGTGCAGGCCATAATGTGTTTTTATACTACCTCTGTGTGCTTTTGTACTGTTATATTTCCATTTGACCATAATCTTGGAATAACCCTTAGATATCCACTTTGACATGTCCTTGTACTACCCAATGACTCTCTGCCTAATTTTGCTCAACCTCAGAGATTTACTTCGGAAGTTATTCTGTCCTATTGATTCCGTCAATTCCCTGGTTCTGACCCTGGTGCATTTGCTTTTTTTCTACCACCACCAATTACCAACTACTTTTCAGACACAACCTAGTGACCAGGTTTGAGAATAGGCGCTCCAGGGTGAAAAATAGGGAAACCTTTTGTGCCCAGGTTAACAGAATGGCCAGCGCCAAATTTGACCATAGCGTGTTTTGAAATTGTACATGGGCACAATTTACAATTTTTGCATTGGAACCAGAATTTTCACGTTATGCCTTTAATATCAAAGTTGTGTCCAATATTTCATCTGCTAGTGAGGCTAGGTCTTACTACGAGGAACTGTGGCTGCAAGACCTGACATAAATTGTTCTGCATACAAGGAAATTCCCAAAGTGGAATGTAAATGGCCTCCTCCGTCTCGGGTTTTCTAATCTACAGCCACATAAGTTCCTCATCCCCAGGGCTTCACATTTGCACACTGTTTGGATGTTTCTGAACTTAGTCAGGCATCCTATTATTTGCTTGACGTAAACCACTGTGTAATAAGCATCCTTTACTGGATGTCTCCTGGATAAAAACATGCCACAGAAATATTTACTGATGAAACCTTCTCGGCCGTGCCAACGTAAAGATACACATTAGTCAAAGACACAATGTTTGGGTTGCATCAAAGTCAAGGCAGTTAACACCACATACAAAGCCCAGTGTTTTGTACCTAGAGTGAAAACTTCATTATATTACGTCCTTCCTCTGGATCTGCTAAGTATGTTTGGCATTCACTGCCATAGTCTTATGTTTGCAATAAAAGACTATAGAAATAGCTGAGTAGGAACAGGAAGAACATCGCGGATCAGGCCATACCGTAATAACAGGCAACCACACAAAACATACCATAGAAGTTCCCTTTCAAGGTATATATAGATTTATAGGTCCAACTTTTAAGAAATATATATTTCCTAATCTTCTTCTCATCCAGCAATTTTTAATTTTTCCACTTTTGTTTTTCCTCCCCTTCTTCCAAGAACCATCCATGTTTTTTTATCTTGTCATGTTGACGTAGTCATATGAGGCTTTGCTTTTACGGTACGAGCTATAGTTTTGAATGAGACCATTTATTTACCATTTTGCCATCTAATGTAAGGAAAAATGAAAAAAAAAAATCCAATGTTAAACAAAATTGAATTCTGCCATTGGTTTTTGTTTCTGTTTCGCGGTGCTCATTAAACCTGGCAAGGTGATTCTACAGATCAATATGATTACGTCGGTGATACCAAACTCATATTTTTTTCTTTATATATTTTAGTGGTTAAAAAATTTCAGAAGTTTGTTAAAACAAAATTTGGTTTGTGTTGCTATTTTTTTTAGATTTATTACTTTTTTATTGTTTGGTGCATGGACTCATGAGGGCTTGGTTGGTGTTTTTTTGCACTGAGCTGCAGTTTTTATTAATACAATTTCGGTTTATATCTTATTTTTTATTTCTTTTTATTGCACTTGTTGGGAGAAGTATGGCGACCAAAAAACAGCAATTCTGGAATTCTCTTTTTTGTTTACCTTAGACTTAGTTTCATATTTTGATATATCACACACAGCGATTCAAAATATTTTTTTTTATGTTAATATATTAACATTAACATATTTGGGAAAAGGGAGGTGATCTTAAAGCAGTTGTCCTGTCAATACCGATACATCTGCAGTCACTTCATAAGTCACACAGAATGACTGCTGACTTATCGGTTTGACCGGACAACCCCTTTAAAGATAAAACATACAGTTCCTCCTGGCTCCTATCTTGTAGCCAGGGGAGAATAAGAGACTTTAATCGCACATTCTGGTGATTGTTAAGGGGTACAAAGCTAGGAATCACACACCGATATAACATTTATCATCCCTTCATTGGAATGGCTAGAATGTTTGGACTATCCTTTATAGGATCTCTTATAACTTGGGTTCCCATTGAGCGGACCGCCACCAATTTTAAGAACAGGGGTACCATAGCTTTAGTTTAATTGGAGTAGGGTTTTGGATGTGTTCATACAGAGTGAACTGCCAATCACAGATTAGGACCACCCATTGGACTCCTAGATCCTGAATGAGCTGGATTACAAGATTACAAATTACATTGAATCTTCCCCCCACAAACCCATATATCTATCTGCTCCACTTCTTCTCCTGCGCGATAACATTCTATTCAGATCATGTTTAATGTGAAAAATTATATTTAAGAAAATAAAACACCAGAATAACAACACATGCCCAAATATTTTAAGTCATACACTGTTCAAGATGTCTAAATTTTACAAAAATCTGAACAGAGCTGAATGGACGCTCGCACCATTATTAGTGTAAAACAGTGTGAGAAGAAAAGCCTGTAAGCCGTTAAACCCTTTTTTGGTCGCTTTTCAAAACTGTCGAGTGAGTTATAAAAATTGTCTAGAACACTTTATATATTTGGCGCTTGTCATGTACACCAGTAATTTTGCTCCCATTGCCAGAGAAGAGGATAACACTCCATGGAAGGTTCATCTCTTAGCTTGTCCTGGATGCAATCTTGCATCTGACCTCATGCCGCACGCCGCTATTCTTTATTATACAAACCTTTCTTTTATGGTAATAGTTTAATTCGTCTTGAGAAGCCGGAATGTTTTCCTTAGCCTTTTAGTACCAAGATCTCAGCAAAGTAAACAGACCAAGACATTTCTAAACCATGATCAGATCTGATGAAAGCCGTCCAAGCGTTCATTTGTATGATAAATGGTGTCTGGACTGATTGGGTAATCCAGGACAAATGCATTTACCGGTACTTACGAGAAGAAAGAAGTGATCAAGTGGATGTGAGTCAGCGTGTAATACAATAGGTGTTCATATAAGAGGATGAAGAGTGTGGTTTAGCCCTGTGAGGTCCAAACCAGGGTGGATTGATTTAAATCACGCCGATTTAAATCATGATTTAAATCACGATTTAAATCAAAAGATTTTTTTCTATTTAAATCGGATCGATTTAAATCATGATTTTAATCATGATTTAAATCACTGATTTAAATCAAAAGGTTTTTTTTAATATAAATCACGATTAAAATGAGAAGTGAGAGCAGTGCGTATGTGCGCCCATAGTTACACGGACGAAACTAGGGGCAACGATCTAACGCCAGGGTGAGGGGGGGACCCCAAAGTAAGTAAAAATCTTTTTTGTTTTACTATATGGCAATAGGTAGGTGTTTAAAAGCAGCATGTCTTAATTGTATAAACTATTAATAGCCTCCACATTTTGTTCATACTGCCCCTTTAATTCCACACTTCTAGCTTGGTTTCACTTTTGGTTTAGTTTCTTTTTCCATTCAGTTGACATGCCCAAACTTGTTGGATAGTCAGCATCCTACAGAAACCTCTGGAAGAGCATGGCATTGTGAATGTTACACATATACAGCCTTTATTCTACTGAGTTAAACAACTCAGCTTTATCTCATGATGGAAGAACCTTTGGATGGTAAAATATTTTCCTCAAAAAGCAGTTTATTGAAAAAAATCCGATTTAAATCAAAAAAATCCGATTTAAATCAAAAAAATCCGATTTTTTTGATTTTTTTAAAAAAACATTGATTTTTATCCACCCTGGTCCAAACATTGACATGTTTGGAATGTAATTCTGTTTTTAATGTAGATTAAACTTCCCCATACACATGGGATGGCTGTCAATGGTTTGGCTGATCGTTTCACCGGTAATATCCTCCATCTCTCCCATACACTGGAGCACTCACTCAACTGAGTGTTCATCTGTTCTCTGTAAGACTCCTCTGATGGCGGCTTGTCTCAGGAAATCAGGCATGCCGGATCCTTATTTCCCCGACATCATCTGTCAGAGAAGCGTTGGGAACCCCATAGGCTGTTGGCCAAATCTATCAATTTTGGATTGTTCGGATGATATTTCTCTACTGTGGGGAGGGCATTATTCCTTGTTTACCTTATTATTTAGGCTTTCTGCTTGGAGTTTAAGCACTTTTTAATAGCATTACAAGAAAACATAGTCAAAGGGTCTAATTGGCGGAAGTTTACATCATAATATGATAGATTCAGATCTCATTTTAAACGGTGTAACCAGAACCTATATCTATACAAAAGTTTAGCTATTGCATTCGTTTTGCTTTATTGTTTTTGGGGCCTTGATATTGCTAGTGCAGCGCCCCAGAGTCTGGTCGTTGCAGTAACGTCGCTCTTCCACCAGGGGGAGTGATGGTACGTCTGATTGTACTAAAAGAGTTCACCTTGCCAGGTATCACAGTCACACATTACACTCACACTCCGGCCACCAGGGGGAGCAAAAGGTCCTATCTACTAGGCCACTCCTCACACATGGGTAAAACTGGGGGTTGGATAGGAAGTTAGGTCAGAAAGCAGCCTGGTAGAGTTCCAGGGAGGACCTGTCAGGTGTGGGATCCTGACAGCAGCCTAGCACAGATAGATCGTTACGGAGCTGCGCCTGCACTGCATTGTGGCAGTTTCCTAAGAAAGGACAAGAAGCGAAGTATATTGTGGAGAAGTGAGAAATGGGATCACAGCACTAGCAGATAACACCGGGAGGAGTCTTGCCCTAAGATCGGCAACATCCTTCTGAGGCGCGTAGCCGATGACGGGAACACCGAGGGAGTACTGACTACACGCATTACTCCGGATAGCGGCAGGGGCAGCTGATTCCAAGTTGGCTGTCCACCCTTTACACCTACGAAGACAACGGAGGCAAGTTGTGGGAGAGGGGCATCTCTAGGGTCCCTATAAACTAACTCCAGGCCTACCCCGTCATACGGGTGCGTCCTATCCATATCATCTGGGGGACGGAGAAAGAACATCAGAAATATACACGACAGTTGTGAGGACTATCCCGTGGTGCTCAGCAGGGAGGTACTACAACACACAGGCGCTAGTAGGAAGGCTACTGATTTCCACCTGCAAAGGGAACTCTGGATGTGCCTTCGGACCGGCCGGTCTCAGCCAGCCCTGTTAGCAGTGCTCTGGATTGTGGATGCTGAAGTCTACAGTAAAAGGTAAAGAGAATGCAACCCTGTGTCCTCGTTATTTACTGCGACCTACACCATCACCATCTACACGTCAAGGGAAGCCCTGGGGACAAACTTCACCTCTGGGAAGGTATACCATCTAGCTGCCATTCCATCACCCCAGCGGACCCCTAGCAGCGTCGGTCACCCTGACCGAGCACCACAGGTGGTGTCACGAACACTTGACAAACTTTCCTCTACACCTTTAATTGGACGCCCCTTAGCAGGGCCACGGACCGGGTCGGGCCACCGTGACATCCCCAGAACCGAGATAGAGGGACCCGGTACCGAGTACCCCGCTGCAGTGCGTCTGGGGGCCCTCCACTAGCACCTCAGACAGTTACAAGGTCTCTGCCCTCTGTAAATCTCCTTTTGGGCTCGGTGGGACTACGGACGGCTTTATAGCCTTATCTTCACGGTTAGCGGAAGATGACCGATGAGCAGTTAGGATGTCTTCAGCTTTACAATGAAAGTCAAATAATTTGATTAGCAACAATTCTTAGTGCCTAGACCCCCACTGATATACGCTTCTGACATGACTCCATGAGAAATAGGCAGGTAACTATAGTAGGTGCAGTGGATACGGTTACACCCAGGTACTGACGCCTAGGTCAGACCCAAAATGTCCCTTTGGCTCAAATGATAAAGCCAATACTATTTAAGCATCTTGATAGTTGAAGACCCTGTTGGACATTGGGTGCATTGGGGCCCCTGAGCGTCAGGTTCCGCCAGCCACTATTGAGAACATTATTTATAAATTCTAGTGACCCATCAATGGAATTTGTCAAACAGACCTATTGCCGGTACAACATCACGTTGATATGTAGCAGACACATTATATTCCCAGTCCTTCCTTCAAGAGCCCAACTGGCACCATAGCCTTGGGCTGGGCCTCTATTAGAGCTGCAATATTACCATACTTGCCAACTCTCCTATAACATCTGTGAGGCTCCTGGTGAAAAGGCAAACCTTCCAGGATTCCAGGAGATGGTAAACCTCCTGGGCAGTCCAAAATCCTCCCCAAAACCAATTTTTCATTTGAGTTTTTTTGTGCGTGGCAGCAGGATACTCCATAATGAGACAGAATCAAATATGCATCTGGGGATCAGAAAAGGGGGTATGGTCACTAAATGGGGGAATAGTTCTAAATAAAATTGGCAGGACTCTACATTCTACATACAATAGTTTGCACCACTCCACCAGAATATTTATAATCCCTCAAATGTCAGTGATTTATGTGTCGTCTGCTGTCTATCTCGTGAGCATGTATAAGGGCTGTGCTGATTGCATATAATTTGGAAAGCTGGCCGGGGACCCTGTGGAGGAACTTGACTTGTCTGGCATGTCCCCTGGCCGGTTACTCCGCCCCACCATTACTCCCATGTGTGTACATAGTGAGAGACTTGTCAATCACCTTGAGCGAGCTGCCCAGGGGCACCGCCATACACTGTGCAGCCAGGCTTTGATTCATGATGCCCACAGTTTGGCCAGCATCTAATGACAGGTTCCCATATAGAATAAATTGAGTAAATCAGACTGAAATTAGACCTCATTCTGGTCCATCTAACGTAAGTGCTGAAATCAGTGGCCTCATCGTACATTATTTTGTTACTCCCAGGTTTTACAGTAATCCAATCTGCATCATTGAGCGTCATAAAGCTCTGGACAATCTCCACAAACGAGCAATGCGACAATGTGTTAACGTGTATGAAGACTATTGCCAGCAGTTTGTGGGGCCTCCAAACTCTACAAAACAGAATCCATAGACATCAGCGTCAGAATGGGAATAAAAACTAGGCCTGGCTGATAAATAACAGCAGTCCGCACGGGGATATAGTAAGTACATGCACTTTCAAGGTATGAGCATACATACACACAGGCCGTTGTCACACGAGCGTATATATTGGTCAAGTGCTATTGGATTATTTATCAGATAGCACTCAGACTAATGTTATTCAATGGGGCAGGGCTGATGACTAATTTTTTCACTAACAGATTCTGTGAAAAAAAATCTCAGCATGCTGCAATTTCACTCTGAAATTAGAAGACACTCACTTATTGAAGTCTATAGGTGCGTGTAAAACATCGGACTTCACTCTGATGACATCCTAGGGCAGTCCAATTTCCGTGGACTCATACAATTGAGAAGATGGAGAAATTATGTACTTCATCTTCTCATCTCATTAGAGAGAATCGGATCACATTATACTGATACATTATATAGATCCTGAAGACCCACCTCTTCCGACAAGCCTACAACCTGCAGTAACCACCGATCGACCAAACCGCTGCATGACCAGCTCTACTCTCGCCTACTGTATCCTCACCCATCCCTTGTAGATTGTGAGCCCTCGAGGGCAGGGTCCTCTCCCCTCCTGTACCAGTTGTGACTTGTATTGTTTAAGAATATTGTACTTGTTTTTATTATGTATACCCCTCCTCACATGTAAAGTGCCATGGAATAAATGGCGCTATAACAATAAATAATAATAATAATAATACTGACACTCTTCGCAAACTCGCATCAGAGCTTAATCAGAGTGTCATTAGCATAATCGATCCGATTCTCTTGGACGAAATAATCTATGGTCATGTGACCCCGGCCTCACTGCATAGTGCATATTAGCAGACACATGACCACTACACACATGTATCTATAGCAAACTACACACAAACACTAAAGCAGGCCATGCGTAGATGATCGAACAGCCATTGATTGAATGAATGATCACACATCCGTTTTTTAAGGACTGCAAAAATTCTGTGGAAGCATGGTTGAAAAGCAACGTCTGACTTTCATTGGTTCATTTTCATAGATTTTATATTTATTATTAATGTTGTCAGATTCAAGTTATTTCTGTGACCATTGTGTATTTTTCTGTTATTAAACGAGGGGTACCAACAATTTTGACCATGTGTGTATGTCTTTGAGACTGACGCTCGAGTCGGGATATCCATGGCCAGTCCATGCTCAGACCGATTTGTACTACTGACGTCTGAAGCATGTCTTCGAGCTTTGGGATGGTCTTTCATGTGCCCTTCACCTTATATTTCATGTATACCTTAGTGAAGTTACTAGTGGTGTTACTGTAATTGTTGAGTTGTGTCTTCTAACCAGTGGTCTCACAACACTCTCAAGCATACCCTGGTACAATTATGACCAATACATCTACCACAAATTCTTTCTTCATGTTCTCCAGGTGGGATGGTGTCTTTTGTCTTCCCAAAATGTGTCTTCTGGTACTGTGACCAAATGACTTTCGATTAGCCTCATTTCATAGCACATTGGGGGAGGGTTTTTTTTTTCATTACTGTCTTGGGGTATGTCCACATGAGACTGAAAGACACACCTCTCTGCCCCGCAACCATCTCAAGAAGAGTGCATTCAGAACTTCTACAGTAACAAATTGGGAAAGCTGGCACATGCACCGCTACCTCTCCACTCACTGGTCCCTAGATTTCGGTCGGAATGATGGCTTTGGGGAAATAGATGTGGGTCCCAGATGTGTGTGCTTATTGCCACTGTATTTAAGAATATGCCATAAAGGTTTCTCTTGGGAAAGCCTCTTTAAATTTAGACGGCATAAGACTATTCCAGTCAGGTAACGGTGATAAATGTCCAATGAAAAATAGATATTACTAGCTAACAGACCTTTCTCTTCCTGAGGCCTCCTTTACACATCACTTTTTTAGGTATAAGTACTATCCATTTTTTTCACCGATGTCACTCATATCTATGTTAGTTTATTACGCTGTTCACATGTCAGATTTATTTCTCAGATCGAGTGGTCTGTGCAAAATCGTGGAGACATGTCCGATATTGATCCGAATGTTGGATCATGCTGGGGTAATGCTGAAGTTGGATCAGCCTGTAATTTGATTTTCTACTTTGCTTTTGAGTATCAATCCAAATCCAGACCTCCATGGGATATTAATTGTGATTTACATTGATAATTTTTATGCTGTATTGTTCTCGGCGCATTCCACTAAGTAGCAAATAAAGATTCGCCGCTGGAATATTTAATTCAGTGATTTCTAGGATGTGCTATTTTAGTGTTCCCTTTATTATTTTGAGCAGTATATATATTGCATCATCTGCTATTTACCACTGTTTAATAGAGCATGAGTTTCTGTCTTCAGCCATAGTGTCATATTGCCAATAATACATTGTTAAAAAAAAAGAAAAAAAGGAAGTTCCTGTTCACTTACTGTATGTAACTGGATCACTTTATCTTTGCAAACTGACAGACAGAACTAGGGATACAAAATGAGTACTCAAACTCCTGGAAAAAAAAAAGATATTTTCTCACATTTATCGGTTTGTACCAAAGCTAATTAATACTGGAGTATAAATCAGGTATAAACCAAAATAAAAAAAATAATACCCCTAAAATGTAACCTTTAATATTCTTAGGTAAAATTACCCTTTATATAGGGTCAAGAGACAATAACAACCTTAACAGTATAATCTTATTGATACCAATCTTAACAATAAAAAGGATAGAGACAAATATGGTGAGGGGGGTGATCTTTCCCTTACTCATCCTACCTTACAGCGGAGGTTGGCACCCTAAGTTTGACATGACGCCCCCGCTCAACGACGGCTCTCCCTTAAGACCCTGAAGGGGAACTAACAAAGAAACACCACCACCGACACTAAATGTTACCTAAAGTGCAATTGTGCAAAAAGTGCTTAATCAAGGGCTGCAACAGTATTTATTCCTGGTAAATACCAGGTTGTTTCAGGGTTAATAGTTTTCGGACCCTGGTATCTCATACATTAAGGGTGCATTTGTGAATAATACAGGCAAAGATAAATTGCAGTAGCTATTGCAGTATAAATAGCACTCCTCCTTATATTAACCTCCTATCTGGTAGTATACGAATGAGGATAGAAAGAGCAGAGACAATAGCACATCTATACATTCAGAATGGCATAATTCTGTGCCAATAATACATACACCTCTTAGTTCTTATAACAAAACTGATGTAGAAAGTAAATCATTTCATAGTGGTCAAAGAAATAGGGATGTACTCATCCAATTTGTCGCCCATCCCGACGCATTTCCCCCCCAGGGCAGTAAACCAGGGTTCATCAGGGGAAGGAACAGGGCTTCTCACAGCACAAGGCAGCTATAATGAGCCGCGTCTCGTCATGACCGCTTGCAATAAAGGGCTACACGTGCCTCACCGCATACTTCTTTAAATACCGCTTGCCACCTTGAACATCGTACACCCAAACTGGAAGTGACGCATCATTAATCCAAAAGCGTCATCATACTTCCGGAGGGTGAAGCACATATGCGTTCCACTCAATAGATTCTCATACTGCCCGGAATCTTAGGGGTGGTGCCGTGCAAACGCTATGCGTTCCATCTCAGTGAATGCTGGATTACAGAGTACCCGGTGGGTGGAACGCAACTGCGTGCCAGTACTGTATACCCTAACCGAATGTCGATAAATGATTATTATTAAGACAGCATTTAGAGTAGTTAGCTATTTAAAATGACAGTGCTCACAATGCGGGGAACACAACCCCATAAATTAAGTTGTATTTGCTTTAAATGAGCAATGTAATTGAGGATTATGCTAAACAGCAAACTTAAAGCGGTGACACACCAGCATAGCCCTCCCATGCAGGGGTATATTCAATTTATAATAAGTTATATTAACTACCAAGCTATCCTGTTGTCTTCTGAAAGACCTATACAGTACACCAGTAATTACTTGTCATTTAAGACCTTATCCTGAATACAAATAAATCAGATAAAACTCGTAAAGTTGAGTTGTTCATTTAAACCAAGAGGGGACATGGATTCCAACAGGAAGATCCACCTAGTTTCATGTTGGAGTATTTTCCGATCCCAATCGCCAAGCCTGGCAGATTGGGGGACAGTCTCTATAACTTGAAACGAGAACGACTCCAGATTCCCTTGATGGGTCTCCACCATATGACGTGCCAGGGGGGTCTCACGCTTGTGTTTTATATCTCCCACATTTTCGCCTATCCTGACTCTTAATCGTCTTTTTGTTTTTCCAACATAATTTAATGGGCAGCTACACGTACATAAGTAGACCACCCCTGTTGTCCTACAACTGGCAAAATCCCTATTTTTGAAGACACGTACCATAGTCACACTACAGAATGTTTTAGATTGATTAATCAGTTTGCATGTATTACAACCAATACATTTAAACGTGCCAAAACTTCTGCGTTCCAACCATGTACCTCCTATTTTTGGAGGGTTAAGGTGACTGTGGACCATATAATCACGTATAGATTTCCCCCTTCTATATGATACTGAGGGGAATTTAGGGATACATTCAGCTATATCCGGGTCTGCTTTGAGGCCACCCCAATAACGTTTCAGAATACCCATCACTTTATTATTCTGATCATCATAGGTCCCAATTAGCTTAGTCACTCCTCCCATTTCTCTTTTTGGTTTAGGAGTGAGTAATTGCATACGATTTGAATTCCGTGCTGTTTCATATACCTTTTACACAATCTGTTCGGGGTAACCCCTTTCTCTGAAGCGTCGCTTCATGGTACTCGCTTGCTGCTCGAAGTCTCATAGTGAGGAGCAGTTCCTGCGAAGTCTAAAGATCTGCCCCTTCGGTTTGCCTCTTTTAAATTTGTGGGATGATAGCTCACCCACCAAAGGAGGCTGTTGGTGGCTGTTTTCTTGCGATAAATAGTACTATTTAATGTGCCCTGGTTGCCTTTCCAGAGGAGCACATCCAAGATGGGAATGCTATCTCCCCAAACTTCACAGGTAAACCTTAGGCCCAGGTTGTTTACATTCAAGTAGCTCACAAATTCTCTAAAGGTACCTTCACACTAAACGATTTACCAATGATCACGACCAGCGATACGACCTGGCCGTGATCGTTGGTAAGTCGTTGTGTGGTCGCTGGGGAGCTGTCACACAGACAGCTCTCCAGCGACCAACGATGCCGAGGTCCCCGGGTAACCAGGGTAAACATTGGGTTACTAAGTGCAGGGCCGCGCTTAGTAACCCGATGTTTACCCTGGTTACCATCGTAAATGTAAAAAAAACCAAACAGTACACACTCGCATTCCGGTGTCACGTCCCTCGCCTTCAGCTTCCTGCGCTGACTGTGAGTGCTGGCCGTAAAGTAAAAGCAGATCGCAGCGGTGATGTCACCGCTGTGCTCTGCTTTTACTTTCCGGCCGGCACTCAGTCAGTGCGGGAAGCTCTGAGCAGCAGCGAGGACGCCGGGTGACGTGACAGACATCAGAGGGTGAGTATGTACTGGTTTTTTTTTTTACTTTTACAATGGTAACCAGGGTAAATATCGGGTTACTAAGCGCGGCCCTGCGCTTAGTAACCCAATATTTACCCTGGTTACCATTGTAAAACATTGCTGGCATCGTTGCTTTTGCTGTCAAACACGACGATACACGCCGATCTGACGACCAAATAAAGTTCTGGACTTTCAGCAACGACCAGCGATATCACAGCGGGATCCAGATCGCTGCTGCGTGTCAAACACAACGATATCGCTATCCAGGACGCTGCAACGTCACGGATCGCTATCGTTATCGTTGCAAAGTCGTTTAGTGTGAAGGTACCTTAAATGAGACACCATCCCCTGACCTAAGGAGGAGGATGTCATCAATAAAGCGCCCCCAAAACACAATGAGGGGGCACCAGGTGACATCCTCATCCCTGAAAACCACCGTTTCCTCCCACCAGCCCAGGAGCAAGTTAGCACATTTATCGGTTTATTCAAGATATACAGTTTATATCTGCTTCACAGCAAAGATGAAGTTCCAGAGAAACGTGAAATATATCTCACTGAAGCATATAACAAATTTAGGAGAATGCCAAATTTTCTTCATGCAGATAATGGAACTGAATATACAAATAATAAGACACAAAGTGTTTTAAGGAAAAAATAAGAAAAAGATGTAGAAGTTTTGTTAAGTTCTTCAACCACTGAAGAAGCAACAGAAAAATCAGGTGAACCTGAAGTCAGGAGATTGATGAGATCAAACAAGGGTATACTAGCTAAGTGTCTATCCTACTTTGTCAAAAGTAGTCATGGGATGAGACACAACAACTACCTGTCCATGAAAAACTAAAGTGAATGAATGCTGCTAAACAAAAGGCCAGAGCCCTAGCCCTGGCATGGGTGGAAACCGACATGACAATGTGTTAGAAGGAGGTGGAGTTATTACCAGGTGATGAATGGTGGCAGGGTACAAGGAGCTAACATGCAGTAAAATGGGTAAATAGCAATATATTCATTAGGCACATGTTAAACAAAATCCACACAGCGTGGATAATCCATATATAAATGTGGACAAAAACTGCCACTCCAAAGAACTATATAGAGCAATAAGTAACAAGGAGTTTTATGACAATAACATAATACATTTTTCAGAGAAAACAGAAAAAGGTAAATTGGTGGCATATAAATAAAAACATGAACAAAGATCACAAATGACCATGATAATAGAAAAATATCCTGGTGACAATTAATTGGTAGTATAACAAGTGCAGTGTGGTTAATTAAACCTACCCTGGGGAGACAAGGATGATAACCGTGCAAATTACAGAATTCATCATCTTTCCCCCATCTCACTCTACCCCTCCACCAGACTTATGCATCAATCTCAATGGCTGCTCACTTTCTCTAGTCCCGCATGCTTGGTGCCTTGGGGTGATCCTCGACTCTGCCCTCTCTTTCAAGCCACATATCCAAGCCCTTGCCTCCTTCTGCAGTCTCAAACTCAAAAATATTTCCCGGATCTGCGCATTCCTTGACCACGAAACCACAAACACACTAGTGCACGCCCTTATCGTCTCCCACCTTGACTACTGCAATCTCCTACTCTCTGGCCTCTCCTCTAGCACTCTGGCACCGCTCCAATCCATCCTACACTCTGCTGCCCGACTAATCTACCTGTCTCTCTGCTATTCCCCAGCCTCTCCCCTATGCCAAGCCCTTCACTGACTTCCTATCGTCTAGAGACTCCATTTCAAAGCCCTTACTATGAGATACAAAGCCATCCACAACCAGTCTCCTCCATACATCTGTGACATGGTCTCCAGGTACTTACCTACACTCAACCTTCAATCCTCACAAGATCTCCTTCTCTACTCCCCTCTTATCTCTTCTTCCCACAACAGCATACAAGACTTCTCCCGTGCTTCCCCCATACTCTGGAACTTTCTACCCCAACACACCAGACTCTTGCCTACCATAGAAACCTTCAAAAAGAACCTCTTCCGACATGCCTACAGCCTGCAGTGATCCTCAACCTACTGAACTGCCGCACAACCAGCTCTACCCTCTCCTAGTGTATCCTCACCCATCCCCTGCAGACTGTGAGCCCTCGTGGGCAGGGGGTCCTCTGTCCTTCTGTACCTGTTAGTGCCTTGTTTTTTGCTCATGTTTATTGTATTTGTCTATATTTGCCCCCTTTTTCACATGTAAAGCGCCATGGAATAAATGGCGCTATAAAAATGTATAATAATAATTCCACAAGAGTGAGCCTAAACCATTGCTCAGACATTGTACCAAAAAGTGCTTTTGCATAGTTGAGAAGTAAATTAAAGTATTGCACCCTTACCCATGGCAGTAAAAGTAGTGTCAAAAGAACATGAACGGATCCCAACACACATTTCGCGTGTGTAGTATGTTGCTTCCTCGGGGGGGATCTAATTTTTTTTTTTAAAGTGTGCTTCCATGGGTAGGCATGAGGTAGCGCCCTAGGCAGGTGCCTACCCTGTCTACCCCTCGTCCTGGCCCCAGCAGCAACAATTGGAACTCTGTGCAGATATGTGGAAAAACCACCCCAATAAAACTGGCATGTTGTTAACAGAGTTCTTTGATATTTGAAAAAGACTCAAAACATACATTTAAGGATATCTGCAACAGGAAATCTAATATTCACAGGCTATGGGTAGAGGGATGAATGGATTAAATTAAATTTCACCAAATTCTTGATGCAAACATAACACTATCTGTAAAAAAAGCTGAAGTTGAAAAGAGGACGGCTTCTACAAATGGATATATCCTAAACACACGTCAAAATCCACAATAGACTACCTCAAAAGGCGCAAGATGTAGGTTTTACAATGGCCCTCACAGTCCCCTGACCAGCACATCATTAAAAATCTGTGGCTAGACCTCAAAATAGCAGTGCATGCAAGACGACCCAGAAATCTCACAGAACTGAAAGAATTTTCCAAGGAAGAATAGATAAAAATCCCTCAAACAAGAATTGAAAGACCCTTGGCCTGCTACAAAAAGGATAAGCGAATATGTGGACGAAAAATATATATAAAAAAAGTTAAACCGGCAACTAAAAAGTGTGGGAAAAAAAGAACTGAGAATATGGTGTAAATTCTAAAGCCACTAATAAAGAGAAGTGGAGAAACAACAATAATGAATAACCCTTAGAAATCGATTCAGTCATGTTTAAGATGTCTCCATTGAAGCCTTCATCCCTATTAGCAATATTGTGACTTTCCTGCTTCACATTCCAAGGAAAGCACAGTATAAATATTAGCTGGATATTACATATGTAACACGCTATGTGAGAACACAGCGGTGAGCGTCCGCTGTCAGAATCCGGATGTTTAGTCTCTTTTACAATAACATTCCATATTAGATCACCATAATTAGTCTGAACTATTTTAATTGCCCTTTCACCTCTCTACTTATTGAGGCTTTTTACGATTATCTCACTTGCAGTGTAAATCTCAGCCGCCTTCGTCATTGCCTCTCAGTAGTTTATTATGGTGACTACCTCTTGTTATGGGCTGTTGGCAGACAACTTTGTTACTTTCCATACTTCCTATGCAATAATTTATCTGTTTTTGCTACCATTCCTGAGATCATGTGATGTTAACATATACAGGAGGGAATCCAAATTGGTGGAATAGAAAAAGTAAAGAGATAAATGTCTTGCACAATTAGTTAGCAGGAAATCTTGAAGGGGTGTTTCCATCTCTTTTACTTAAAGGGATTGTCCAGGACCTTCAATATCCTTTCTTAATATCTATCCTTACACCCTAATCCCTGTTGTAATTTGCTTTATTATATAGTACCCTACACTTTTCCCTATCTAATCCTTAAATGCGTTTTTACTGTACTCCCTGTGAAAATTTCATTGGAGAAGAGTCTCACACAGGATGTCACAGGAGGCTGGGGCTCCACTCACGTCTCTGCAATGTCTATTGCCCCTAATGGAATAGGACGTCATCCGGGGTCAGCGCTGAAGTTATTACAGTTTCTTACATTGCCTTCCTCTGAAGACATCCTGGATCTTGGGTTATAGAAGCTGTGGGAGAGGCGAGTGCAGCGCCGGCTCTCTGTTTGTTATCTCTGCCACTGTAGCTTCTATCTATAAAAGATGTCGTTAGGGGGCAGATATAGAAGCATTGAGTGACACCGACCCCCTAGTGTCTTGAAAGGCACAGAGCCTGTGTAGAACAAAATGGATTAGTCCCCGAGGAGGATTTGCTGTAGCAATCAGAGTGTTTGGCACTACCTGGAACTTTTGAACAACTTTTGTTTCCTATAGAAGAGGATGATATATGTTGATACTAAATGAGGAGGAACGGATGCACTTCAGTAACTTCCCATCCATTCTATTAATTGACCCTGTCTTATTTCTTATCTTATTAGCTGACACAAACCAGACTGTGGCTGTGGCTGACTAATACCATATAGTTCCATGGATATATATATTTAGCTGACACCCTTTCTCATTTTTTTGCTTTCATTTTTTCCTCCTCACCTTACAAGAGTCATAACTTTTTTACACTCCTCAACATTAAAATTGTAAAATCACTAAGGAAAAAGTCATGGGATGATGAAAATCACAGGATCGATAGACATGTTAACGATATGTATCACGAACACCGCTCACTCGGGTGCGACTGTAAAGGGGGACTTTGCTTCTCTTACGCACTCATCCACTAAATTAACGCAAAAGGCCGGCAATTAGTTACGGGTACCCCACAGCAAATTTACATATTAGCACACATTTGGCCATTTTTTCCAGGATGCCGGAGAGGTACAGTCCTTGCGCTATATCACACACAGGGTAACAATCAGTCTGTACTTTCCCTCTTCAGGGTTGTGGGTACGTTTAGAGCCGCATAGAGCAAACTTACTACATTTTAGATTTAATATACAAAAAAGGTTCAGTACTTACAAAAATGACAAAGATGAAAAATAAAAGATATATATAAAATAAAAACATTATAAAAATATGAAAATGAAAAGGGATATATACAGAATACAGTAGCGTCTTAGGAATTGGATCAGTGAGGACTTCAGGCGGAGATGACCACAGAAATGTGGATATACAATGCTTACATGCCATGGTTGCCATCAAGGAGGTTGTCTGAGGAATGTTCTGTTGCACTGAATGCACTTGGGCAACCATGAATGTCTGTTGGTGGCAGCTCCACTTGTAATTGCCGACCAATGACGACCCAGATGTACTGGGTGAGAGATCATTCTGGTGATGCTGCAGGCCATGGTAGCACATTTAGGCCATGTAGACTCCTCACAGTAGCTCAAGCAACTAACCTCAGACAATTATTAATAACCCAATTTTTAGCAACCAAGACATGTAAGTGCAGGGATTTCTGTACATGGAGCTCATACTCATTACTGAATAAATCAAGATGTGTTGAAAATATGCAAATTATATCAGTAACATGTCTATGCTTGCTGTGATTTCCATAATTTCTACGACTTTTCCTTCTTGCCTTTGCAATTTCAATGCTGAGGAGTGTATGATGACATAGCCATGAGAGGTTGTGCTCTGACAGGCAAGTTCTGATTTTGAATGACAACTTTTTTTTACTATGTAATGTAACCAGGAAAAGAAATTCCAAGTGGCATGGAATTAAAAAACAAAACAAAACAACTTCAGGAATTCTGCCATTGTTTCATGATGCTCACTTTGTGATAAAAATAATATCTTATGTACTATGGATCAATTAAGGTTATGATTAAAAAAAATTATGAAATTTCACAGGAAGTTAACATTTTTGTAAATTGACTTTTACGTTGTAAAACAAAAACAAAATCCTGCAATAAACAAGAAAGGATTTCAGTCTCCTTATTCTGATCGATATAAAGTTTAATAAGCCAATAGCATTGTATCAGTGCTGGTCTTTCTGTGGGACAAACTGTAGTTTTTATCGGTACCAGTTGGGATCCATAAGAGTGTTTTTTTTTTGTTTTTGTTTTTAGAGGTGTTGTGTTAAAAAAAAACCCCAGCAATTCTGCCATTTAATATTCTTTCCCACTATCCCGTTCACCGTGTGAGATTAACTTATGTTTTTTGTAAGAGCAGACGATGTCGCGTTGATATCAAATATGTCGTTTTTTTTTTTTAAGCTTTTAGGGAAAAAAGGGGTGATATTTTCAGGTTTTTTTTTTCTTTTAGAATTTTTAAAAGTATTTAAATGGAGGTAATTTTCCCTGGGAGAAGGGAGAAAGGGAAGAGGATACAGCACTATCTGAGTTAAGTAATTAAATAATGTATCAAAAGTGTGAAAGTATCAAGATGAAAATGAAGACTCTAACCTGGCGAAGTTGTGAAAAACACGTCACAACTCCATATAGCGCTTAGCACAGCAATGAGATGTGGGTATCTCTTTCAAGAAGAGCTCCGGCAGAAAACAGTCACAGAGTGAAAGGTACCAGGTGATACGGCTCCTCCGTCATGTGGATAGCGGATATAAAGCCACTTGATCATTTAAATATTATATAAATTACTACATAAAATAATCTATGACTGTTATGTAATATGAAGTGTAAATCCCAGATCTGATGTAACTCTGGAACCACTAGCGTCCTTTACCATTTGAATGTGATAACATTGTGTTTGCACATTAGGGTGGAGCTATTACCGTTCATTGACCCCTTCCCACAAATTTAAAGAGGCCTCTTAGATCTGCTCCTCACTTAGTACCTGTATTCTTACCATCTTAATATGCAGCATGACCCTTCCGCTCATTGTAAGCCCAGTTCTATTGTATTTATTCTCTTGTTTTTCAGCTTCTTAGTATATGTAATGTTGTGAATTCTGCTCTTGGGCTCCCTCCGGTGGTTATAAGTGGTAGCGCTGCTGTCTTTGGATCGCAGCATTCATCAGGTGTGTCCACTTATTGCAATTCTGACTGGGCTATTTAGTCTTGCTTGACCCTTTAGTTAGTGCCAGTTGTCCATTGTTTCCTGGATGATTCACTTCCCTGCCTGGTCTCTCTTGCTTGCTGTTCATTTCAACAAAGATAAGTTCTGGCTTTGTTTTTTTGCAGTCCACATGCTGTGGACCTGATCGTTCAAGTTATTTTCCATGTTTTATTTTGTCCAGCTTGGTCTGTATAAGGATTTGTTCAGCCAAGCTGGTATCTCTGGAGATGCAGATATACCCTCCATGTCTTTAGTTAGATGTGGAGATTTTGTATTTTCTGTGGTGGATATTTTCTAGTGTTTTAATACTGACCGCATAGTACTCTGTCCTATCCTTTCTATTTAGCTAGAAGTGGCCTCCTTTGCTAAATTCTGATTTCAGTCTGCGTATGTTATTTCCCTCTCCTCTCACAGTCAATATTTCTGGGGGGCTGTCTATCCTTTGGGGATTTTCTCTGAGGCAATATAGTTTTCCCTTTTCTATCTCTTGGGGTAATTAGTCCTCCGGCTGTGTCGAGATGTCCAGGGAGTGTTAAGGTACCGTCACACTAAACGATATCGCTAGCGATCCGTGACGTTGCAGCGTCCTCGCTAGCGATATCGTTTAGTTTGACACGCAGCAGCTATCAGGATCCTGCTGTGATGTCGCTGGTCGCTGAATAAAGTCCAGAACTTTATTTGGTCGCTAGGTCGCCGTGTATCGTTGTGTTTGACACCAAAAGCAACGATACCAGCGATGTTTTACACTGGTAACCAGGGTAAACATCGGGTTACTAAGCGCAGGGCCGCGCTTAGTAACCCGATGTTTACCCTGGTTACCAGCGTAAAAGTAAAAAAAACAAACAGTACATGCTCACCTGCACGTCCCCCAGCGTCTGCTTCCTGCTCTGACTGAGATCCGGCCCTAAAGTGAAAGTGAAAGCACAGCGGTGACGTCACCGCTCTGCTGTTAGGGCCGGAGCTCAGTCAGTGTCAGGAAGCAGACGCTGGGGGACGCGCAGGTGAGCATGTACTGTTTGTTTTTTTTACTTTTACGCTGGTAACCAGGGTAAACATCGGGTTACTAAGCGCGGCCCTGCGCTTAGTAACCCGATGTTTACCCTGGTTACCCGGGGACCTCGGCATCGTTGGTCGCTGGAGAGCGGTCTGTGTGACAGCTCTCCAGCGATCAAACAGCGACGCTGCAGCGATCGGCATCGTTGTCGCTATCGCTGCAGCGTCGCTTAATGTGACGGTACCTTTAGGTACATTCCACGGCTACTGCTAGTTGCGGTGTTAAGTTCAGGGTCTGTGGTCAGTACAGGTACCAACTTCTCCAGAGTACGTCTCATGCTGCTCCTAGGTCACCAGATCATAACAGTACAACTGGCCAACAATGAGTTAATTGCATCTCAGAAGAAGGAAAGGAAAGTGCTGAGCCATTTTTTTTTCTTTAGTCTGTTGTGCCTTTTCTTTCCTCTTTACCTCTGGGTGGTTCAGGAGTTTGGCGCTGGTATGGATGTTCAGGGATTGGCTTCTCGTGTGGACCAGCTTGCTGCTAGAGTACAGGGTATTTCTGATTATATCGTTCAGACTCCGGTTTTAGAGCCTAGAATTCCAACTCCTGATTTGTTTTTTGGGGACAGGTCCAAATTTTTGAGCTTTAAAAATAACTGTAAACTGTTTTTAGCTCTGAAACCCCGTTCCTCTGCTGATCCCATCCAGCAGGTTAAAATAGTCATCTCTCTGCTGCGCGGTGACCCTCAGGATTGGGCGTTCTCCCTGGAAGCTGGAAATCCTGCTTTGCTTAATGTAGACACCTTTTTTCAAGCGCTAGGGTTATTGTATGATGAACCTAATTCAGTGGATCATGCTGAGAAGACCTTGTTGGCCCTGTCTCAGGGTTAAGAAGCGGCAGAATTATATTGCCAGAAATTTAGAAAATGGTCTGTGCTGACTAGATGGAATGAAGATGCCTTGGCTGCAATTTTCAGAAAGGGTCTTTCAGAATCTGTTAAAGATGTTATGATGGGGTTCCCCACGCCTGCTGTTCTGAGTGATTCTATATCTCTGGCCATTCAGACTGATCGGCGCTTGCGCGAGCGCAGAGTTGTGTGCGCTGTGGCGTTGTCTTCCGAGCGGAGTCCTGAGCCTATGCAGTGTGATAGGATTATGTCTAGAGCTGAACGACAAGGATTCAGACGTCAGAATAGGTTGTGTTTTTTCTGCGGCGATTCTGCTCATGTTATTTCTGATTGCCCTAAGAGTACTAAGAGAATCGCTAGTTCTGTTACCATCAGTACTGTACAACCTAAATTTCTGTTATCTGTGACCCTGATCTGTTCATTATCGTCATTTTCTGTCATGGCATTTGTGGATTCAGGCACCGCTTTAAACTTAATGGACTTAGAATTTGCCAGACGTTGTGGGTTCCCTTTGCAGCCTTTGCAGAGTCCTATTCCTTTGAGGGGCATTGATGCTACACCGCTGGCTAAAAATAAACCTCAGTTTTGGACACAGCTGACCATGTGTATGGCGCCAGCTCATCAGGAAGATTGTCGTTTTCTGGTGTTGCATAATTTGCATGATGCTATTGTGCTGGGTTTCCCATTTTTACAGGTGCATAATCCGGTATTAGATTGGAAATCTGTCTGTGACTAGTTGGGGTTGTCAGGGGGTTCATGGTGACGTTCCTTTGATGTCAATTACCTCCTCCCCCTCTTCTGAAATTCCTGAGTTTTTGTCAGATTTCCAGGATGTATTTGATGAGCCCAAGTCCAGTTCCCTTCCACCGCATAGGGACTGTGATTGTGCTATCGACTTGATTCCAGGTTGTAAGTTCCCTAAGGGCCGACTTTTTAACCTGTCTGTGCCAGAACATGCCGCCATGCGGAGTTATGTTAAGGAATCTTTGGAGAAGGGGCATATTCGGCCATCTTCTTCACCACTGGGAGCAGGTTTTTTTTGTTGTTGCCAAGAAGGATGGCTCCTTGAGACCCTGTATTGATTATCGCCTCTTGAATAAGATCACGGTCAAATTCCAATACCCTTTGCCTTTGCTTTCTGATTTGTTTGCTAGGATTAAGGGGGCTAGTTGGTTTACTAAGATTGACCTTCGAGGGGCATATAATTTTGTTCGTATTAAGCAGGGTGACGAATGGAAAACTGCGTTTAATACGCCCGAAGGCCATTTTGAATACCTTGTGATGCCATTCCGGCTCTCTAATGCCCCATCTGTGTTTCAGTCCTTCATGCATGATATATTAAGGAATTATCTTGATAAATTCATGATTGTATATTTGGATGATATTTTGATTTTTTCAGATGATTGGGAGTCTCATGTGAAACAAGTCAGGATGGTATTTCAGATCCTCCGTGATAATACTTTGTTTGTGAAGGGGTCTAAGTGCCTCTTTGGAGTACAGAAGGTTTCTTTTTTGGGCTTCATTTTTTCTCCCTCATCTATAGAAATGGATCCGGTTAAGGTTCAGGCCATTCATGATTGGATCCAGCCCACTTCTGTGAAGAGCCTTCAGAAATTTTGGGGCTTTGCTAATTTTTATCGCCGTTTCATTGCCAACTTCTCCAGTGTGGTTAAACCCCTGACCGATTTGACTAAGAAGGGCGCTGATGTGGCGAATTGGTCCTCTGCAGCTGTTTCTGCCTTTCAGGAGCTTAAACGCCGATTTACTTCTGCCCCTGTGTTGCGTCAGCCGGATGTCTCCCTTCCATTTCAGGCTGAGGTTGATGCTTCTGAGATTGGGGCAGGGGCCGTTTTGTCTCAGAGGAATTCTGATGGTTCCTTGTTGAAACCGTGTGCCTTCTTTTCTCGAAAGTTTTCGCCTACGGAACGCAATTATGATGTCGGCAATCGTGAGTTGTTGGCTATGAAGTGGGCATTTGAGGAGTGGCGTCATTGGCTTGAGGGGGCCAAGCACCGTATTGTGGTCTTGACTGATCATAAGAATCTGATTTACCTCGAGTCTGTCAAACGGCTGAATCCTAGACAGGCCCGATGGTCCCTGTTTTTCTCCCGTTTTGATTTTGTGGTCTCGTACCTTCCGGGTTCTAAGAATGTTAAGGCGGATGCCCTCTCTAGGAGCTTTTTGCCTGATTCTCCTGGGGTCCTTGAGCCGGGCGGCATTCTGAAGGAAGGGGTGATTCTTTCTGCCATCTCTCCTGATTTACGACGGGCTCTTCAGGAATTTCAGGCTGATAAACCTGATCGCTGTCCAGTGGGGAAACTGTTTGTTCCTGACAGATGGACTAGTAAAGTGATTTCTGAGGTTCATTGTTCTGTGTTGGCTGGCCATCCTAGGATTTTTGGTACCAGAGATTTGGTTGGTAGGTCCTTTTGGTGGCCTTCTTTGTCACGGGATGTGCGTTCTTTTGTGCAGTCCTGTGGGACTTGTGCGCGGGCCAAGCCTTGCTGTTCCCGCGCTAGTGGGATGCTTTTGCCTTTGCCGGTCCCGGAGAGGCCTTGGACGCATATTTCCATGGATTTTATTTCAGATCTTCTGGTTTCCCAGAGGATGTCGGTTATCTGGGTGGTTTGTGACCGGTTTTCTAAGATGGTTCATTTGGTACCTACCTTTGCCTAAATTGCCTTCCTCTTCTGATTTGGTTCCGTTGTTTTTTCAGCATGTGGTTCGTTTGCATGGCATTCCGGAGAATATTGTGTCCGACAGAGGTTCTCAGTTTGTTTCTAGGTTTTGGCGAGCCTTTTGTGCTAGGCTGGGCATTGATTTGTCTTTTTCTTCCGCGATTCATCCTCAGACAAATGGCCAAACCGAGCGAACTAATCAGACTTTGGAAACTTATTTGAGATGCTTTGTGTCTGCTGATCAGGACGATTGGGTGGCTTTCTTGCCATTGGCCGAGTTTGCCCTTAATAATCGGGCTAGTTCTGCTACCTTGGTTTCACCTTTCTTTTGTAATTCTGGGTTTCATCCTCGTTTTTCTTTAGGGCAGGTTGAGCCTTCTGACTGTCCTGGGGTGGACTCTGTGGTTGACAGGTTGCAGCAGATTTGGGCTCATGTTGTGGACAATTTGGTGTTGTCTCAGGAGGAGGCTCAGCGTTTTGCTAACCTTCGTCGGTGTGTTGGTTCCCGGCTTCGGGTTGGGGATTTGGTCTGGTTGTCTTCCCGTCATGTTCCTATGAAAGTTTCTTCCCCTAAGTTCAAGCCTCGGTTTATTGGTCCTTATAGGATTTCTGAGATTGTCAATCCGGTGTCTTTTCGTTTGGCCCTTCCGGCCTCTTTTTCCATCCATAATGTTTTTCATAGATCTTTGTTGCGGAAATATGTGGTGCCTGTTGTTCCCTCTGTTGATCCTCCTGCCCCGGTGTTGGTTGATGGGGAGTTGGAGTATGTGGTTGAGAAGATTTTGGATTCTCATTTTTCGAGGCGGAGGCTTCAGTATCTTGTCAAATGGAAGGGTTATGGCCAGGAGGATAATTCTTGGGTTGTTGCGTCCGATGTTCATGCTGACGATTTGGTTCATGCCTTTCATTTGGCTCGTCCTGATCGGCCTGGGGGCTCTGGTGAGGGTTCAGTGACCCCTCCTCAAGGGGGGGTACTGTTGTGAATTCTGCTCTTGGGCTCCCTCCGGTGGTTATAAGTCGTAGCGCTGCTGTCTTTGGATCGCAGCATTCATCAGGTGTGTCCACTTATTGCAATTCTGACTGGGCTATTTAGTCTTGCTTGACCCTTTAGTTAGTGCCAGTTGTACATTGTTTCCTGGAGGATTCACTTCCCTGCCTGGTCTCTCTTGCTTGCTGTTCATTTCAACAAAGATAAGTTCTGGCTTTGTTTTTTTTGCAGTCCACATGCTGTGGGCCTGATCGTTCAAGTTATTTTCCATGTTTTATTTTGTCCAGCTTGGTCTGTATAAGGATTTGTTCAGCCAAGCTGGTATCTCTGGAGATGCAGATATACCCTCCATGTCTTTAGTTAGATGTGGAGATTTTGTATTTTCTGTGGTGGATATTTTCTAGTGTTTTAATACTGACCGCATAGTACTCTGTCCTAGCCTTTCTATTTAGCTAGAAGTGGCCTCCTTTGCTAAATTCTGATTTCAGTCTGCGTATGTTATTTCCCTCTCCTCTCACAGTCAATATTTCTGGGGGGCTGTCTATCCTTTGGGGATTTTCTCTGAGAAAAGGGAAAACTATCTCTAGGGGTAATTAGTCCTCCGGCTGTGTCGAGATGTCCAGGGAGTGTTAGGTACATTCCACGGCTACTGCTAGTTGCGGTGTTAAGTTCAGGGTCTGCGGTCAGTACAGGTACCACCTTCTCCAGAGTACGTCTCATGCTGCTCCTAGGTCACCAGATCATAACAATGTAATATTTATATCATAGTATCATACTAGCTGTTTCCAGCCAGCTAACGCTCGGCACGCTCATTGCTATCTAATTAAGGCTGTTGGTGATTAAACTAAAGTAAATAATGACAACATTCAATAGCGCTTACGCAGGTGGTAAATTAACTTATAATGAAGTTAATAACAATAATAATCATTAAAAATCTGAATAATACTAATACATTTTATTCACAGTGTAAAATAAAAAACAAACTGGATTCAGTAAGATGTGCGTTTTTTTATTAATTCCAGCATCTAAACAAATGAGGGGGGACAGAGCCTCGTGTGGTAATGTGTGGGGGACAGAGCTTCGTGTGGTAATGTGGGGGGACAGAGCCTCGTGTGGTAATGTGCGGGGGACGAAGCCTCGTGTGGTAGTGTGCGGGGGACGGAGCCTCGTGTGGTAATGTGCGGGGAACGGAGCCTCGTGTGGTAATGTGTGAGGATGAAGCCTCGTGTGGTAATGTGCGGGGACGGAGCCTCGTGTGGTAATGTGTGGGGACGGAGCCTCGCGTGGTAATGTGGTGGGGGGCAGGATTGTGTGTGGTAATGGGGGGCGGGATTATGTGTGGTAATGTGGTGGGGGGGTTGGGTTTATCTGTGGTAATGTGGTGGGGGCGGGATTGTGTGATGTGGTGGGGGGCAGGATTGTGTGGTGATGTGGTGGGGGGGCGGGATTATCTGTGGTGATGTGGTGGGGGGGCGGGATTATGTGTGGTAATGTGGTGGGGAGCGGGATTATGTGTGGTAATGTGGTGGGGGGCACGGGATTATGTGTGGTGATGTGGTGGGATTATGTGTGGTGAGATTATGTGTGGTAATGTGGTGGGGGGGCAGGATTATGTGTGGTAATGTGGTGGGGAGCGTGATTATGTGTAGTAATGTGGTGAGGGGCGGGATTATGTGTGGTAATGTGGTGGGGGGCGGTATTATGTGTGGTAATGTGGGGGGGCGGGATTGTGTGTGGTAATGTGGTGGGGTGCAGGATTTTGTGTGGTAATGTGGTGGAAGAGCGGGATTGTGTGGTAATGTGGTGGGGGCGGGATTGTGTGTGGTAATGTGGTGGGGAGCGGGATTATGTGTGGTAATGTGGTGGGGGGCACGGGATTATGTGTGATGTGGTGGGATTATGTGTGGTGAGATTATGTGTGGTAATGTGGTGGGGGGGCAGGATTATGTGTGGTAATGTGGTGGGGAGCGTGATTATGTGTAGTAATGTGGTGAGGGGCGGGATTATGTGTGGTAATGTGGTGGGGGGCGGTATTATGTGTGGTAATGTGGGGGGGCGGGATTGTGTGTGGTAATGTGGTGGGGTGCAGGATTTTGTGTGGTAATGTGGTGGAAGAGCGGGATTGTGTGGTAATGTGGTGGGGGCGGGATTGTGTGTGGTAATAGGGTGGGGGTGGGATTGTGTGTGGTAATAGGGTGGGGGCGGGAATATGTGTGGTGATGTGGTGGGGGCGGAGCTACTGTGCAGGGGCGGGATTAGCGAGTAAGTACGATGCCTCATATACAGTTTATAGATGTTCTTCTGCTGTAGTTTGGTAAGAATGTAAAGTCCAACATAAATGTCTTCTATTACATGTCATCACAAAGTTCTCCAGATAATTATTGCAAATATATGTTTTGTTATTCACATTTATTTCCTTTGTATGTATTGGAACAACACAAAAAAAAAAACCATAAGAAAAAAAAAGGTAAAATGGATATAATTTCACGCAAAAACCCCAAAATGCAGGCACTTTTCCAAAACTGTGGGTAAACAGCTTTGTTTCAAACATGTGATGCTCGTTTAAACTCACCTGTGGCAAGTAAAATGTGTGGGCAATATGAAAATCACATCTGAAACCAAATAAAAATGGGAGAAGTTGACTCAATCTTTGAATTGTGTGTCTGTATGTGCCACACTAAGCATAGAGAACAGAAAGAACTGTCTGAGGGCTTGAGAACCAAAATTGATGAATAATATCATCAATCTCAAGCTTACAAGACCATCTCCAGAGATCTTGATGTTCCTTTGTCCACGGTGTGCAGCATAATTAAAGCTACGTTCACATTTGCGTTGCGTCAGGCGCAGCCGCGGCGACGCATGCGTCATGCGCCCCTATATTTAACATGGGGGGCGCATGGACATGCGTTGTCTCGCGTTTTGTGACGCATGCGTCATTTTTGGCGCAACTGTCAGGGTGCAGAGAACGCTGCCTGTAGCAATTTTTTTGCGTTAAAAAAATGAACGCATGCGTCACAAAACGCTGCGTTATGCATGCATTGTGCGTACGTTGTGTCGCCGACGCAACACACAACGCAAATGTGAAAGTAGCCTAAGAAGTTTAAAATCCATGGCACTGTACGTAATCTCCCTGGACATGAACAGCAGAGAAAAATTGATGAAAGGTTGCAATGCAGGATAATTCGGATGATGGATAAGCAGCCCCAATCAAGTTCCAAAGAAATTCAAGCTGTCCTGCAGGCTCAGGGTACATCAGTGTCAGAGCGAACAATTCAGTGGACATTTGAATTAAATAAAACTCTATGGCAAGAGACCCAGGAGGACCCCATTGCTGACACAGAGAAAAAGCATCTTGTGGACAGACGAGACCAAGACAGAGCTTTTTGGCAAAACACATTTTACGGTTTACCAAAAATTGAATGAAGCCTACAAAGAAAAGACCACAGTACCTACAAACATGGTGGAGGTTCAAAGATGTTTTGTGGTTGTTTTTCTGCCTCTGGCACAGAGTGCCTTGACTGTCTGCAAGGCATACTGAAACCTAAAGATTACCAATGGATTTTGGGTCGCAATGTAGTGGCCAGTGTCAGAAAGCTGGGTTTGTGTCCTAGGTCATGGGTCTCCCAGCAAGACAACCTCAGACATACTTCAGGAAGCACCCAGAAATGGATGGAAACAAAGCCCTGGAGAGTTGTGAAGTGGCCAACAGTTGATGGTTATAGGAAGCGACTAATTGCATTTATTTATTCTAAAGGGTGTGCAACCAAATATTAAGTGGAAGGTGCCAACAGTTTTGGGGTTTTGTGTGAAATGATGTCCAGTCCGTCACAGTCTGTGTCCTGGTATCTGCTCAATACTCTTGAGACTGTGGTGGGAGATACGGAAAACCTTCTTGCCATCCTGTAGGCACTGGACAACCTGAACGGGCTGCAAATACCACCTCATGGTACCAGTAGTGACAATGACTCATGCAAAACTAGAGGAGAATTAGTCAGGAGGAAAAAGGAGAGAGAAATTTTATGTGGCCACCACCTATGATGCTGTTCCCTTTCTGAGGGTTGATTTGTTTTTGCCTCTCCGCTTCAAAATTTCAATTGATTTGCCAGAACCCGAACTTTTACAATTTGATGCTCATTAGACATCAAGACACATCATGACATCGCTGGGCAACACACAACATGCGCCTTTTGAGTCCTAGTGAGCACTGGATGCTCTCAAGAGTGAATTCAGATGGGAGAAATGGAACAAGCAAGCCAGAGGAGACAGGAGAGGGGGTGAGAACAGTGTTTTTTTTAACCCATCTGTTTATTATGCTCTGCAATCTGGAGAGACTTCCGATGGAAATTAAAATGATTTTTACCAGTAACTCAATTTGCATCAAATACATTTGCCTCAAATTAAATTTCCAGGACGAATTAGAGTGAATCTGGGGAATCGAATTTTAGCAGTTTCACTCCTCTCTAGTAGACAGATAAAGAGATACTAAGATATGGAGTATAGAGATAGATGATAATTTTGGTCTTTACGAATACATTTTAATAGTTTCCTACAACTCTACTGAAGTTCTAACACAATATAATACCATCAACCCCCCCCCCCCAACCAATACCAAGTATAATTCTCCACAATGTATGATGTCTCCACAGCTCCTCTATTTGCACAATCATGGCCCACAGCTGCTATGTACACAGTATAATGCTCCCCACACTGTATGATGGCCCCCACAGTAGTCCTCACAAGGTATAATGCTCCCCACACTGTATGATGGCCCCCACAGTAGTCCTCACAAGGTATAATGCTCCCCACACTGTATGATGGCCCCCACAGTAGTCCTCACAAGGTATAATGCTCCCTACACTGTATGATGGTCCCCAGAGCTTTCTCTAAACAGAAAAACACACAAAATTGTATGATGGCCCCCAAAGTAAATTCTCACATAGCATAAAGACCCCCATACTATATTATTCCACCCGAAGCTTACTTTACACAGGATAATACCCCCTACATTGTATGATGGCCCGCACAGTAGTCCACACTTGTTTTATGCCCCCACAGTCAGGGACAACTTGAGGGGCTGTGGGGGACAAGACACCTGTGATGTAGGTACATCATACTGCACAGGAGGCAATGCGGAACATAACTGGGGGGCTGTGAAGACATCATACTGAGTAGGGGGCTGTGGTGACATCTTACCGTCTAAGGGGCTGTAGGGACATTATAATGGGGCTGTGACAAAATCATACCAATTAGGGGCCTGTGTGGGACCTTATTTTGGGGGTTTTGGTAACCATACCATATAATCGACTGTAGGGGACAATACTGTATATAAGAGGCATTGATGCGAGATCGGTCGGGGCAAGATTGTAAAGACGGGAAAATTGAACGACTCCATGAGAAAAAGGTCAGCTGTAAGTCACCACCTCTAACTGTACTGAAATCTCTTACGTGTTCTGCAGGACTGATATCTACCAATAATAATTATTCTAATTCCGACAGAATCGAATGGAAAAAGTTGGGTATGTGCGGCCACCCTTCTATTTCCAGCTGTGCCTGAAATGGTGGCATGTGTCAGCAATATTTTCATACACTTGGGACTTTTTGTATGGGCATTTTCTAAAAGGAATAGAACCAGTTGCAGGATTTCACCTGGAGGTGCACACCGAAGCATTCGGCCGACAGTAAAGGACATAGATTCAAGAGTTTGTGTTGCTTTACACTTTTATTTCTTTAGAACAGGAAATCATAACAACACAACTGGTTATTTCAAGCAAGCCCTTTAATACACCCGCCAAACATCTATAAATCTGTATCAAAAGTGCAACGTTTTATAATTTATAGGTTGTTTAATACATCTAGTATGTTAACAAATAACATACATATTTAATAAATTTTTTTCTTCCCCCAATATACAAAATAATGAACTGCTGTTTAAATTGACAATTATATAGTTACACAGCAATCAGTTCCACTATTTACAACAGAAAATTTCCCTGTCTTGCCTACCCCTAAAAAATATTTGCTTCATATGTTGGTCATTTTGCTTGGTTAATATAATTTATTTTTTTTATTTTAATAAATTGCTAAAATTCCGATATTAACATTTCAAGATTTTTTTTTTCAGCTGCACTAGAAGTAGAAAAGAAAAACAGAGAAAAACAACAACTCAGAACCATCACCTTTGAATAAAAAAAAAAAAAAAATTACACATTTATGAAATGGGCATCAGAAGTAGTAAAAATAAAAGATTCCTATAAACCCTTATTCCACAAGCTTAACAAAAATAACGCTCACCAATTTATTATAAAAACCTTGGCTTTTTATTTTAGTCATTAAAAGGTGTTTGAAACCAACTTTAAAGGAAAATTTTAAAGATATTGGCTGTAACTGGAAAATATCAAATTTATAAAGTAAGTTTTTATTTTGTGTTTTTTTTACCAAGCGTTTCTGGGGTTTCTTTGGAGTTTTTTTTTTCAAAACGCAGCATGTGTCAGGCGTGGGTTTTTTTTTCATGCATTTTTAGGCTAAGTTCTCGCGCATTTTTTGGCAAGTTTCTTACCCTGTGGATTTAAAAAAAAAAAATAAAAAATGCAAGGAACCCATTTTAAATCAATGGGTGCAGAAAATCTGCAACACCAAAAATTCATCAAAAAGCTCAATGTGGGAACGTAGCCTTACATAGACTTCTCAATAAAAAAATGTATAAAAAAAAACAAAAAAACCCCACACTTGCTAAAATGCTTAAAAATCATAGCGTTACTTTGAAAGCCTAAAAGATGATAAAAACATAATAAAAAAAAATAAAAAAAAAGGGTGAGGAAAAAAAAACACGCCACACTTCAAAATAATATCCATCGAGTAGAAGGCAAGCATTCTGAAATCAGCTTAGGCTTGTCAAATAAACTTTGCCTAAATGGGCTATTTGGTTTAATTAAAGAAAAAAAAAGGACCCTTTTCCCCCCAGAAACAGCGCCACCTTATCCACTAGGCTGTATCTGGTACTGCGGCTCATCCTCATTGCATGGGATAGATCAAGGCAGCAATAGAAGACCAAAGATGTTAGCGTCACTGTTTGTGGACACTCCCTTTTAATTGAAGCTCTGTTCACCTTGCTTTTAGGATTCCGTCAAGGTTTCTGGTACTTTTCACAGCAGAACTGTATAGTCCGTAGAACGGTCCATATCAAAACTCCAATATATTTGTCAATGGAATCGCTCGCGGATTTTCTGCAATCTAACTAAAAATGGTTGCGTCGTGCTGGTCATGGCTCCTTTGAGAATGTGGAAGAGATTACATGAATTGAGTAGAACCTTAAAGGGGTGCTCCGACAGATTTTTACACTTGACATGCGTAAGCTAGTGTGGAGCGAAAAAGAAAAACCCCAAAATGTTGACCACTGAAATCTGTTGTGCTGCCAGTCCAAGACCGGAAGTAATGACCAGACGTGACCGGATCGGTGCTCCCGGTCTGGAGGAGACTGCAGGATAGCAGATTCCAGGGGGGGTCTTTTTTCACCCCTTTCTCTAGGCTGACTTCTTCCTGTCAAGTGTTCACATTAACCAGCGACTCCCTTTAAAACAGAGAAACCTTTTCATAAAACCTTTTCTTTTAAGCATAACCTACAGTATGGAATGGAGGAGGAAAAAAAACAAACAAAAACAACAACATAAGCAGTCAGTACAGAACTATGAAGAATGAAATGGTAATCTAAAAAAATACATATTTTTTGTTCTGATCAAGGTTTATCTTTATCTCAATTTTTTTTTTTTTTTACATTTTTAATAAGTGACACGTGTCAGACAAGTGGCCAATGTTTCCAAGCAGGATTCGCTGACTTTACCATTTACCGCCATTTTTTCCCTATCCTTATGGGCGCAGTCAGACAGCTGTGTAAATCGGACGGAGATCGGACTGCAGTGCTCGGACCGGCCGGCGGCTATTCAGACCCAAGAGTGACCGCTGCATAGAAATACATGAAGCTGGGGTGGGCAGAGCTGCCGGCCAGTCCGTGCGCTGCGCTCCAATCCCCGTCCATTTTACACTGCCGTCTGACTGCGCCCTAAAAGTGTTTAAAAAAAAATCCAGACGCAGCGGGTGAGACTAGTAAACTGGTGTGAACAGGGATTCATATTAATCTGTCTTATGACTGGAGAACCCCCCATAGACATTAGGTTTTTGTTGGTCAGACCCAGTGATTTCGGTGGGATTGGCCAAGCACCTAATGTGTATGGAGGCCTGATAACTTTCCGACAAAAGCATTTGGGATGTTGAATTATAAAGCATGATCCTTAGGTTCCCGCAGGAATTTCTTTTTTTTTGGGTGTGGCACTTGGTTTGTTGGATGAGATTGCCAACCAGGTTTTAGCGCCCCCCCCCGATATGTCAGGTTTATGGGCACCTTAATGTGATCACTTGTTCTAGTGATCGATCTATATGACACGCCAAAAGGACGGTACAATTCCTCTTCAAAGAAAAAAAATTACATACCGTATAAAAGCCAAATAAATCTAAGAAAAAAAAAAAAGCTAAAACAGTAAAAAAAACAAGATTTCGGAGCTGGGTGTAGATTATTATCACTACTTATAACAAGATTGTCTCAGCCTTATTGGAGATCTTAGTGCTACATGTGGTATAATCGAGGTCTCCACCCTGCGATGTGCCGGCACTACGACTCCTAGCATCACCAATTATTAGCCGTCCGGGCACGATGGGACTGGTAGGTTCCCAACAGCTGGAGACCACGGAGCGATGTCATTTCTGAGCACCATTGGACCAGAACATTGGCCGGGCGGCTCCTGAGCCAATACAAGGGCTTTGTGTTATGAGAAGAACTAGCAGCAATGATCTCTACTATCACACAAACTTTGCCGGATCTTACTGTAGAATTTTGCATCTTTAGTAAATACGGCCTATTCTCCGACAGGCCAACATGTCCCCTATTTACAGCACAATCCTCAAAATCTACGGTATAAAGGCTAGAAAAGAAGGAAGGGTAATGCAGGGTACCAGAGTGGACTAAGCGGCACAGCCTCCGACCTATCCAGCCAAGCGACATTCAAACACTGTCAGACTAAACACGAGGCTCGCAGACAAACAGCTAACAATCACCCAAAGACATGGTACCGTCATACTGGTACCAGATTAGCTTTAAATTAAAGGCGCTGTTCAGAACTGGGAACAAAAAATTCTAGTGCCATTATTATAAAGGAGTAGTGTCTGTTACTGCCGTTCATCCCAAGCTGTAATACCGGAGACGGCCCATTGGCTAGAGTGGCGCTGTGTTTTCTCCGGGAACCACTTTTTCTCACTTAAAGCGCAAGTCTTTGGGGCAAAAATTAATATTAGCAATTAATATTTTGCAGTTTTTAGATTCTACAGGCTCTGTGTTTCCCTGCACATTGCTGACTGCAGAATGAGTTAACCGAGAATCATCAGTGAGCTTGTTCTGAGGGAGAGTCTTTGACTCTCTTCTACTGATATCCCCATGACTGCATAAAAAAAAATAAATAAAAAAAAAATTGATTAGTTAAAACTCTGATGTGGTCATAAATTAGCCCAGAGAAGCCCAGAAAAAGACAAAAACTTTTTTTGAAAACTCTCGTATCAGAATGGGGACACTGGCAGATTTTCAGTTAACCCATGCCAAGAGAAGCTTGCAACTCTTACCCATATTTTTCTGGACTCCTTTGTCCCAATTTATAACCACATCAAAGCTAAGCTGAACTTTATAACTCAGCTAAGGGGGCCCTGAAATAGACAGATAAGAGAGTTATAAACTCTATACCAGCTCACTGATGATTCTCAGATAACTCCGTCTGCAGCCAGCAGTATGCATGGAAACAAAGAGCTTGTAAAAGACAAAACAGAGCAAACTTTTTTTTTAGCCAATCCCTTCATGTTGTGTCACTGCAGCTGCATCCCCCTCCTCCCCGTCTAGTATCTTCTCTATTACACTACATTCACTTTTTTGGTTACTGAGGAAATTTACTGAGATTCTCCATATAAGAAAATGGGAATTATGGCCTACCGGAAGCAGAGGAGGACATTTCCCCCCTCAACTGGATTCATTAAAAAATGTCATTCTGTATTAATGCAAAAAGTTTTAACAATAGGCAGATTCCGAAGAACAAAAAATATCTTACAAGTTTTCAAGCTATACTGTTTTAGGTGCTATAAAGAAATAGTGCATGGAACATAATATAACCTGCACAGACATGATCTATAGGAAAGTGTTAACCCTTCGCCAGCATCAGTATTTGGAACATTAAAGCCCATCTCTCCCAATACAGATTGCACAAAATGTACCATTTCTTCTTCCGGCTTCTTTTCCTACCTTAAAGTCAATATCCTCCTTTAGAATTATTTCTTTTGCATAATTTCTATTTTTTTTTGTTAGCATATCTTTGCGCTTTAAATCTCCAGCATAGACATGGATTTAAAGAAATAAAAATCTGCGCACTTGCAGCCACCAGTAGAGGGAGCTAGTGACTTCATGGCATATTATTTATACACTGCACGCAATAATGTGACTGTATGCAGTGCGCTCCCTCTAGTGGCAGTGCGCTCCCTCTAGTGGCAGATTCAAGTAGCCGGCATGAATGTCTTCTAGATAAGGCTTTATTTATGCTCGAGTGCTAAACGAGTGTCTTCCGCGTGCTCGAAAAATCGATTGTTTAACAGACAACCCCCGCAAGTGTTGTGACTGTCGAACAGCTGCCGGCAGGGACTTGAATAGATTTTTAGAGCACGCGGAAGACACTATTAGCTCACAAGCACATTCGCTCATCATTAGTAATTTTCTTAATGAAGACCTATTGCCTCTCCTGAC